>NW_011492730.1:1247754-1252159 GCF_000754665.1 Bison bison bison
TATCAGTAATCAGATTTTTTTATCAAGGTATTTGGTGCTTGTGGTTTATATATTCTAAGAGACAATGTTTCTCTTATTGAATAAAAAAGAATTAATTAGTATATACTGATAAATTGTAGCATGCCTCTCACCCATCCCCTATACCTACCTCACCTCTAACTTCTGTAACCTCTGCTTTTTTGACACCTTTATTTACCCCTTTAACTCAAGATGAGATGGGGTGAACTCATTTGAGAATTCATATTCAACACTGCTCTGAAACAGAGAAAGAGAAAAAGTTTTTAAATGCAGTGAATGCAGAGGTTGGTGATGGGAGGGAGAGAGGGAAAATGTGTTTTTTTTTTTTTTTTTTTTATCTTTATTGTTCTGAGAATCTTTTTGAATAAGAATGAGATGGTTCCTATCTCTGGTAACCCACATAAATACTCAGAAAATTCTTTCTAATGTTACTGCATATCGAGTGGATTTCTTTTCACCAACCACCCTCTCTTTTTTATCAGAAAAACCGTATTTTCAGTAGTTGAGAGAAAGTTCTATCAGCAAAGCCACATAAATGAAGGGAAACTTTTAAAATAGTATCCAAATATTTTCCTAAGCACTAATAAACATAGTGATAGCTATGTAGTATTTCATGCCATCTGAATAATAATCCAATATCAGGTTTAAAATAATGGAGTCTAAGAGAAGAATCACATGGAAGAATGTTCTTGGTTTAAGAAAAACAATTAATGCTGAATTTAGCTGAGCTTCAGAATATGATTTTTCCTGTGTATAGACAGAACTTATATAGTTGTAAGGTCTCACATAGATGTATGTGTCTGAGAGGTAAAATGCTAGCTGTTTGGAAATATATGGAAATTCTTAATAAATGAATCAAGGCAGAAATTGATATACATATGCCATTTTTCTCAGGGAGCAAATAAAAACAAAGCTACATAAAAAAACGAAAATATCTTACATTTTCATGCTATTGTTTTAGGAATGAAGAGATAGTATGTACCTCTGTCCTAAAATTTAGAGTTGAGATACATAAGGCAAGATGAAAACTAAGCAGTAAAAATATATAAAGTATTATTTAAAATATATATATATATATATCTTGGGGAAATATTTCTTCATATGGGGAATGCATCATTCTTCAGAATATTGTTAGTTTTTTCAGGATCTTGTTAGAAACACTAACATTTTGCTGTTAATGTTTCAAAGCTTCTTTCTCCTTGGGAATGAAGGGGGCAGGTTCTTTTATCTTTGGAATAATAACTGTGGTGCAGGTTTTACTGTGTGTCAGTTTTCTTCCTTGAGCATCAAATGGACACCAAGTTGCTCGCTGGTATTACGTTTTAGTTTTACATTCAAGAACTAGTGCCCTCCCACACGGCATCAGTGGTGCCATCAGTGAGACGGTTTGATGGGCGTAGAATCACAGAAGCAGTTCTGTCCACTCACAAGCTCTTCATGTTACAACAGCACCACCATCTCCACCCTGTGACATCACTTGTCTCGAAAGTTTTCGTGACTCAATGGTTCTTGGATGGAAGCAGCCAGATAAGACTGGAGGGGCTGAAATTACGGGCTATTATGTGAACTATCGTGAAGTAATCGACGGGGTACCAGGAAGATGGAGAGAAGCCAACATCAAAGCCATCAGTGATGAGGCATATAAGGTAAGTGTGTGGCCTTCTGTGGGCTTCCCAAGTGGTACTAGTGGTAAAGAATTGCCAATGCAGGATACGTATAAGAGACGCAGGTTTTATGGAGGCTTCACTACATAGACTCGATTGATTAAACCATTGGCCATTGGTGTATGAACTTAATCTCCAGCCCATCTTCCCTCTACAGAGGTCCAGAGGTCTGGGATGAGGCTGAAAGTTCCCACCCTCTAAGTACATGATTATGGGCCCTGGCAGTCAGGCCCCATCTTTAGATGCTTTTCTAAAGTCACCTCATTAACACAGTAAAAGATGTTTGTCACTCTCATCACTTGGGAAATTCCAAGTGTTTTAGGAGCTCTGTGCCAGGAATGGAGACAAAAGACAAAAACATGTATTTCTTATATAAATTGCAGTATCATAGGATAATCTATCTCCTTTTTGATTAACTCAACACCAACTGATTAGTAATCTTAATTACATATGAAATGTATCTCCTCCTTTGCCATTTGATGCAACACAATCACAGGACTGATATTCCAATACCCCTGCCCTGTTCTGTTGCCCAGAAGCAAGTCTCAGGTTTCACCTACATTCACGAGGAGATTACAAGAAGGGTGTGACTCACTGGGGATCATCCTAGAGTATGTCCAACGCATACTCTAAATAAATGCAATGTTGAAACAAACCTGAAACCTTCACTCTCTGTGATGCTGTCCATGTTGCAGATTAGCAACCTGAAGGAGAACATGGTGTATCAGTTCCAAGTGGCGGCCATAAACATCGCTGGGTTGGGGGCGCCCTCAGCAGTAAGCCCCAGCTTCAAATGTGAAGAATGGACCATTGCTGTTCCAGGTAACTCGGGGAGACCGTGTCTCAGCACTGAGGCTCAGAGCTTCTTCCAATGGATCCTACAATTTGGAACTAAATTTAAGTGCTACATAGCTTCTAAGGGAGACAAGTTCTCTCGGCCCCTCATGTTCATGTAAAATATTTTTACAAATCTATTAATAGGAACCAATATAAAACTGAGTATAAATTTCTTATATTCCAGATAAATCCTAGAGTCCCCATAGCTCAGCCTCTGTATGGAGTAAGATGGACAGAAGCACACACGTTGAATGCTACTTAATTATTCAACAGAAATACCCATCTTTGCTTCTGCTTCTTAAAGACCACTGAAAGACATTCAATTCACACATCCCCACTACATTTCTCTAAAGCGTCTTCCTGCACTCCTGAGTTGTCACACATTCTCTTAATGCTCTGGAGCCTCTCATTTATCAATCTCTGGCGATCCCCTTCCCCAGACCCAGCCCCTATGGCCTCCTTCCTGTTTTCTCCTCCTCCCTGGCTCCCAACTCTTCACTGTACACACGGAGGACCCAATGTGCCTGCCTAGGACTTAAGTCCTGCCTTGATCCTCTTAAATCTTTTACTTACCTCCCCAGCCCTGTCTCCCTATGTCAACTTTTCCCCATCTCTGCATCACAACAAAGATCCTGGAAATACTCTACTTTGGAGGTTGTCATAGAGGATGGTTGGTTGAAAAAAATAGGGAGAAGCCAGAAACATTCACCTATGCCTTTAACTCTTACACAGCTACAACAGTGAACAAATCTAAAGACTGGATACTAACTAATTTGTCAAGTCATTAAGAGTCAGACTGTGCTTAGTCACTCAGTCATGCCTGACTCTTTGCAACCCCATGGACTGCAGCCCATCAGGATCCTCTGTCCATGGGGATTCTCCAGGCAAGAATACTGGAGTGGGTTGCCATGCCTTCCTCCAGGGGATCTTCCCAGCCCAGGGATCGAACCCAGATCTCCCGCATCGCAGGCGGATTCTTTACCGACTGAGCCACTAGCAAAGCCCAGAGTCAGACTAGCAACAATGTATTTGGTGGATGGTTTTATTCTGCTTCCAATATCACTAACTTCAAAGACCCAAATACTTTAGTGCCATAGAATGACTAAGCTCTCCCTTGGGTTCAATATTCAGCTTGTTTAATACCTGCTGTTCTGGTCAAGCTTCTAGATTTTACTGTCAGTTTACAGGAAATACAAAAGACAGAGGAACGTGTTAAATTACACCATGAAGATGCTAGCAGCAAGTCTAGACTGAGGGAACTCTGCAGGCAAATGACCTGATTTCCAAAACAAGTTAATTTCAACAGGAAAACCGGGATAAATGGAAAGCTTGCAGTTTCAGAGAGACTACAGAGATATGACAGCCTATTGCAATGTATCGGAGAAGGCAATGGCAACCCACTCCAGTACTCTTGCCTGGAAAATCCCATGGACAGAGGAGCCTGGTAGGCTGCAGTCCTGGGCACACTGGTTGGACCCAGTCTGCTCCCAGGGCCACCCTCTTCCTCTGGTGAAACCTTAGCACCCTTGGAGAACCATCTTTTTGCCTTAACTTAGCCAGTATCCATCTGCATCACATCTCTATCAAATGTGAATACAAAGATTACAAGAGAAACTCAAGAGAAGTTCAAGTGTTCACTCAGGTTCAGTAAATACAGGCGGTAAACACATTGCCTTTCCTAGCACTTTCTTGAAGCTGGTGCTATTTCTTAAGTTCTTTCTGCCTCCTACACAAAAGTAGGTCTGCTTTTAAATTCTTGCAATTCCTGAATAAAGTTAAAATGTGAATGACTAGAGACCAACAAATTCTGAGCAGGCCTATGGAAAATGATCTGACAGAAAGCGATGTAGTTAGCAAAAGAAGTTGCAGGATGAGTGCTCCCAAAT
>NW_011492730.1:1252259-1278603 GCF_000754665.1 Bison bison bison
GGGCAGTTCTCCATCCCCAAGACCTGTCTATTCCCAGATCCACCCTTGACTTACTGAGAAGTGTTGGGCAAATCATGAATCAAGAAAGCCTGATGACAGATGAGAGCATTTAGGACGTTTTGTTATCCCTTTGTTTTACAGATGAAGAAACAGATTCAGGTTAAATGATAATCAGGGGGTCACAAAGGCACCAAGTGGCAGTTAGGTTTGAGAGCTGGGTCTGCTAATTCTTAGACGTGGGGGTTAGGAAGCAGCAGCGCAGTGATCCTCGCCTGGAAAACAGGGCTTGGGCTACTGTTAGGATGGCTCCCTGGCTCCTGAGGATGACACAGGACAATGGTCATGGAAGCTATCTGCATAACAGAACGTGCCGTGCCAGGGTAAGGTACTGGTGTTATTGTTCAAACCTGTTTCCACACCAGGCATCATCAGGAGACAAGGATGACTCATTGTGACTGTTAAGCCACTGGGTCAAGGGCCCAGGCAACATTGAGCAATCCCTAACAAAACCCCAAGGGATAGCACGATGGCGTTCGCACTTGTTGTTGGCTCTCAAGCCACCATGAGTCAGTTCAGGTGATTTTGATTGGTTGGTTAGAAATCACTTGTTATTTAAAAAAAAAAAAAAAAGGAAAACAAATAACTGTATCACCTGCATAGCAGCTGACAGTCATGCGAAGACTCAGGTAATCACTGAGTAGCTGGGACTCTCCCAAGAGTGCAAAGAACACACACAGGGGATGTTTGATTTCCTTCCAGAACAGGTTGATCAAGTTCCTTGGCTTCCCCGAGCTTTGTTAGTTGTCTTAGGAATGGATGAGATGAAAGGATGTGAAGTGCCTAGTAAGGTTTAACACAGATTCAGGACCCATGGGATTGAATGTATTTGTTTTGGTGAAAGTTCTTTGTAACCACAAGCGTAGTTTGTTTTTACCCCTATATGAAATATATGCTTTATGGGTATCCTTCCAGTGGGGAGCTATTGTGCAATATATTTGTTTTTCTTTTTGAAAAAACGATTTATTTATTATTTTTGGCTGTGTTGGGTCTTCACTGCTGTGTGTAAGGGCTGTCTCTAGTTGTGGTGTGTGGGCTTCTCACTGTGGTGGCTTCTCTTGTGGAGTACAGGCTGGGGTGTGCAGGCTTCAGCAGCTGCAGCTCCCAGGTCCTCGAGCACAGACTCTGTAGTTGTGATGCACAGGCTTAGTTGTCCTGAGGCACGTGGGATCTTCTGGGACCAGGAATCAAACCTGTGTCCCCTGCATTAGCAGGTTGATTCGTAACCAATGGACCACGAGGGATGTCCCATGTATTTCTTTTTCTATATTCACAAGCCATCAGATAGAGTTGCTTGCTTCATTGTAATTGATATTGGGGTGCATTTTCAGGTTGTCAGCCAAAAATAATCAGAAACTGAATCTGCAACCAAATTAAACTGTCCCGGTAAAAGGTGAGGAACACAGGCTTGAGGACAGCTGGAGGGCAACGCTTCATCCGGCCGCTGGAGGGCACCTCGAACTGGCCTCACACTTGCTGCCCATAAAGGGTCCTAATAGGCTGATGCAGAGCCATTAAGAAAACTTGGTACAAAATGACCGCAAGATACCTGTTTCCATAGGAATAGTAGGTTTTACAAGAGAAGTTTCAGTTTAAGACCGTGAGTGTGGCGCTAGGTTCACACACACTGGAGTTTTTTTATCTCCATTATGATTTTTACACATGGGTCTCTCTGTCTTTCACTCTTCAGGACCACCGCACAGTCTCAAGTACAGTCAAGTCAGGAAAACCTCCCTGGTTCTGCAGTGGAAGCCTCCCATCCACTCAGGACGGACTCCAGTCACTGGCTACTTTGTGGACATAAAGGAGGCCAGTGCCAGAGAGGACCGGTGGCGAGGACTCAATCAGGCGGCTCTGAAACACACATACCTGAAGGTCAGAGGATGCTGACAGTTTGAGAAAGTTTCCCTCTCTCTCTCTCTTTTTTTTTTTTTTTTTAAGAAAAAGGGGTCTTCTAACAGGGTAATTTTAAAGTCAAGGAGATAAAAGAGAGCATCTCAGTGTTGGTTGATGTCATGTGTTGGGCTCCTGGTAGGCTTCCATTTGGCAGTGGGTAGGGTTTGGGGCGGAGAAGGCAATGGCACCCCACTCCAGTACTCTTGCCTGGAAAATCCCATGGATAGAGGATCCTGGTAGGCTGCAGTCGATGGGGTCGCTAGAGTCAGACATGACTGAGCGACTTCACTTTCACTTTTCACATTCATGCATTGAAAAAGGAAATGGCAACCCACTCCAGTACTATTGCCTGGAAAATCCCATGGACAGAGGAGCCTGGTAGGCTACAGTCCATGGGGTTGCAAAAAGTCGGACACGACTGAGCAGCTTCACTTTCACTTTTCACTTTCATGCATTGAAAAAGGAAAGGCAACCCACTCCAGTGTTCTTGCCTGGAGAATCCCAGGGATGGGGAAGCCTGGTGGGCTACTGTCTATGCGGTCGCACAGAGTCAGACACGACTGAAGCGACTTAGCAGCAGCAGCAGCAGCAGGGTTTAGGGACGTTTCTGATGCTTAAAACAATTTGGTTATAATTTGACCTGAATCTCTTTGCCTGGCTTTAGAAATTACTTCTCCTCTCTCTTGTTTTCCTCTTCATCTCCACTTACCCACCTCATATCTTCATTATTTCCAGTCTTAAGATGTTATTACTTACCATCCCCAAAAGGTGACATTCTCATTCCTACTTCACATACTTTTGAGGGTGTTTTTGATTTGAGGGTGTTATTTTCATAGAGTTCACACCTGTGACAGAGAAGGCAATGGCACCCCACTCCAGTACTCTTGCCTGGAAAATCCCATGGATGGAGGAGCCTGGAAGGCTGCAGTTCATGGGGTCGCTGAGGGTCGGACACGACTGAGGGACTTCACTTTCACTTTTCACTTTCATGCATTGGAGAAGGAAATGGCCACCCAACTCCAGTGTTCTTGCCTGGAGAATCCCAGGGACAGAGAAGCCTGGTGGGCTGCCACCTATGGGGTCGCACACAGTCGGACACGACTGAAGTGACTTAGCAACATTCATAGCACACCTGTGAGCCTTAAACTCCAATCCCTTGAGTCATGCATGGCCTCACCTCACCTGCCCTCTCACACCTGTGCTCAGGTGAGCTCTCAGGGGCCAGAAGAATGACTCAACTCTTGACCTTGACTTCACCCTTATCCATGTCACTGCCTTCCAGTTTCCTCTAGAGTGTTCTAACCAAACCAGTTTCTAACTCCCATCTACCAGAGACGGTTCTGCTATAGCCACTGACCCTCTCACTAGTACCAAATGGAAACCTCAAAAACATGTTTTCCCCTGTTGTCAGTCATGGCATATGGACACCCCAAGTCCACAGCAGAGCCTCGGAAACTGTAGGGAATGTGACTCCGATCCCTGTTACTCAGAATGAAGTGTGGCTGTATGATCACAGTTGGATAGAATGCTGCCTGGGCATTCAGTGTGCAGCCTTATCTGCTGGTGGAATAGGCCCCTGCCCAGAGGTAGGCCTTGGAGGATTCTCAGAGTATACCTACTTTAAGAGACTTCTCTTGTCAACCTGCCAGTAGAATCAACACCATGTGTCACAGAGAGTGCTCTGGGGTTAAGGCATTGATAGTCCTCATAGAAATATAAATATACTCTCCAGGAGAGATGACCCTTTACTGTTACATCCAGTGTGCCATTAACTCAGCTTAGCACATGCAGTAAGCTTGCCAGCCCCTTACAAAACCATGAGGGATAAGGAAGGTCACGTTTCCTGGGGCGGAGAAAAGGTCAAGGAAGTTCTGGAGCTAGGATGCGGTTTGGCTCCAGAGAATCAGGAGGCCTCTGGATGCAAACGTACCCCAAAAGCCAGTGAAAAACAGGTCAGACACATCCTAGATGGTGGTGGTGTGTGCTTACAGCTCCCGTGACCTCCAAATCCTCCATCAGCCACAGCACAGGGGTCCTGAGAGTCCCACAGACAGGATCCAAACAAGGGTGAGAAGTCAAGCAAAGGGGGCCAGGAGCCTAGAAAATAATGGACAGGAAGTGGAAATAAGAGAGTTTAAGCAGATCAAAAACTGGTTAATGTTACTCATTAAAAAAAAAAGACAAGAAACAGAAGAAAGGCAAATTTAGGGGGAAGAGAGAGACTGAGGTTGAGTGCCCCTCACAAAGCAGAAGGTGGACTCTCTGTAAGGAAATGACCCTAGAGTTTGGCCTCAATTTTTAAAGTGAAAATAGAATATTGACTTTTATGGTTATAAAAATTCTGGAGAAGGAAATGGCAATCCACTCCAGTACTATTGCCTGGAAAATCCCATGGACAGAGGAGCCTGGTAGGCTACAGTCCATGGGGTTGCAAAAAGTCGGACACGACTGAGCAGCTTCACTTCACTTATGGTTATAAAATGGATGGATGCTAATGATGATAAATTCAAATGGTAAAGACATAAGAAAAGTTGAGGTTCCTGTAATCCCCCACCCACGATGATGTGGAGTCCCTCTTCCAGGTGGTTCATATTCAGAAAAGTTTCAAGCCTGAAATGGAGAAAAAAATGTACACGTTAAAAAACTTTATCAAGTTTAAGTGAGGAAAGGAGATATGTTAACTCCAGGAATAGGAGATTTTAGCACCATTGCACAGAACCTAGTGGGTTAGCTGGTATCTTCCAGAAGCATCCCTGTTCATGTGAGCACGGAATGTCTAGGGGTTCCTAGAAGGAGTTAAAGGTGCATTGCTTTACATCAAAAAATTTAACCAGCTGAGCTCACACTTCCTTTTTTTATTGGTAATTACAATCTGCTGCTACAGTGTGGCGAGAAGAGAATGAATAATTAGAAGGGAACAAGGATGAAGAAGACAAGGGAATGCGGTTCTTTTGGAAATTTTAAGGAGGAAAACAAATCCAAGAAAAGGAAAAAATAGATGTGATGTGTGCGCATGTGGCACATCTCTAGTGCTTTGAGCCCAGCAGTCATTGCCCTGCAGTCATGGAAGAGTGCAGGGGTGTGCCTGCCACCCCAGTGACTAGACACGGGATGTGTGGATTCCCTTCCCGTGCCGTGTTGCCGAAATCTAACTCACGGTCACATACTACCCGAGCGGCAGGTGCAGATGTGGCAGGCACCTGGCAACTGGTCTATTTTTAAACAACAAGGAAGTGTTTCTGTTCCTTTTTGTAGATCCACAGTTGCCTGGCATTATCTCTAAATATGGACTTTAAATACATAAAACTTTATGCATTTAGCTTGTGCCTAAATTCAAGTTCATTTACAGATTAAAATCATTTCAAAAATCCGTTAGCTCCAGTAAAAGCTATCGTAACAGTAACATTCTGTTATCATAACTGTAGCATTCTGTTATCACAAACACAACACAATTAAATCATTAGATTAAAAACCCAACAATTTAATACATAGCTCACCTAAATGCATGGTCACAAACCCTTTGCTTAGCTGAGTAAATATATTCTAGCTTTGTGTGATTTAAATCCCATTGTGGGTGTTAATCTCCATCACAACACTATGGGAAAAACTGTGTCCTGTGTGTATAACAAATTCCTTCTTAAAGTACGATATAGGTTTTAAAAGTCAACTGTTTTAAAAAAGATAATTTTTGTAAAATATCGATAATGTTTATACTATTTTTTATTTATGAGACTGTGCTGAACCCAAAGAAAGTCACAGAAAATTATGAAGTGGGACTGTCGTATAAAAGCATATTATAAATATTTATTTTTTACTTTCCTCACGCTCTTGTAAATCTAGCTCAGTGGTTCACTTATAATATAGGTCCTCAGCAAACGTCTTCCTGATGCATAACAGTGTGTGGACCTGAAATTTGAATACATTGACTCTTCACAAATTACCGAAATTTGCAGCCATGTTAGTTGCTTGTCTGTTTAGTGAGAAATAGCTATATTATTTGTTTTTGTTCTAATGCTTTAACATGTTTTTAGACAAATGGAAAGTGATACATGATCTAAGATCCATGCTTGTAATTCCCCTCTCCTGCCAGAACTTTTATCTGAAATTTCTCTGGAATGTTCCAAAAGGACCAGGAAAAGAGGGCAGCTCATATGCTCTTGTGAGCACTTTGTCATTTCACCAAAGAATAAGGTGGTAAACTCCTGTAAAACATACGGGTATCAGTCTCCTATTTCTGATGCTGGTGGCTGTTAAATTATCTAAAAAAGAAAGAACATCTGAGTTTCAAGGGATCTTGGAAATGTCTACTTGCACATGGTCGGGAAAGAAGAAAGTCTTAGCTGAAGACATACACTGAGTCTCTGACAGGATGAAGTTTAGAACCCAAATCCTGTGCTGTATAACTGAATCACCTCCACAGGGGAAGAGCACTTCTGTTCAAATGACACAGAGTGACCATCACTTCTATATCTGCTTCTTCCAGGTGCAAGGCCTCAAGGAGGGTGAGAGCTACGTGTTCCGAGTTCGAGCCATAAACCAGGCGGGTGTCGGGAAGCCGTCTGACCTTGCTGGCCCTGTTGTAGCTGAAACCCGTCCAGGTAGGCTTTTACTTTTTCGTTAAAGTTTATCTCATCTGTGTAAGATACCAAAGTAACGTTCAGCCTTACTTCTATGTTTTTCCTCATTTTCAAAATCATCACTGCATGCTATCCAAACAACTGATAAGTATGACAGTGAAAAGTGAAAGTCAGTCATGTCCAGCTTGGCAACCCCATGGACTATACAGTCCATGGAATTCTCTGGGCCAGAACACTGGAGTGGGTAGCCTTTCCCTTCTCCAGGGGATCTTCCCAACCCAGGGATCAAACCCTGGTCTCCCACATTGCAGTGGATCCTTTACCAGCTGAGCCACAAGGGAATCCCAAGTATGACCATCGGGCGTGACAATCATCTACCCCATTACAGGACCTCAGGGCAGGGGTGAGCCAGGTTTGAAGTGGTTGCAATGTGGGAGACTCAGGTTTGATCCCTGGGTCTGGAAGATTCCCTGGAGAAGGGAATGGCTACTCACTCCAGTATTCTTGCCTGGATAATTCCATGGGCAGAGAGCCCTGGCAGGCTACAGTCCATGGGGTTGCAAAGAATTGGACACGACTGAGCGACTAACACTTTCACTTCACTTTTAGGACTACTTTGGTTCATACTTAAAAACACGGAAATTCTTGATCAAATTATGCTTTCTGGACCAACTGTTTAAAGTATACATTCCTGGGACATTATTTCTATTATACAGTGTCCATTAACTCCCACAAGAATATTTTTCTACCACAGAAGAAGCTGGAACAGCTCATGGAGCAAACATGATCCTTAAACAAAAGTAGGGTTTATATCATTGTAGCTACTAAGTTAAACCAGGAATTAGCAGATTTTCTCTGTGAAGGGCCAGATAGTAAATATTTTCAACTCTATGGTTATATGGTGCCTGTCACTATCCTCAACTCTGCTGTGGCACAAAAGCAGCTGCAGACAATACATAAATGAGTGTGGCTTTGTATCAGTAAAACTTTATTGTGCATGATAGATGTATTATATAATATGATAAATTATATGCATTATGAAATTTGAATTGTAACTAATTTTCACATCTTGAACTATTAATCTTCTCTGGATTTTTAAAAAACTATTTAAAAATGTAAAAACCATTCTTAGCTTTCAGGCCATACAGAAAGAGGCAATGGTCCAGATATAGCCCACGAGTCATAGTTTGCTGACCCCTGGGTTAAGCTAACAGCAGTCCTGACTGAATGATCTATAGAGCTGAGGCAGCCCTCACGGCCCAGTTTCCAGATGCCGTGATTGGACTAGGAAAGACAGTCTTTCCCTTTGTTACGAGAACAAAGTTTACAGTGTTCACTGGGCAAATAGCTCCAGATCATTATATAATACTTATTTTGTCATTTAGTCTCTATCACTTTTCAAAGTTATATATGTCAGTTCATTAAAGTTGCATGAAAGAAAGCACTGGAAATGAGAGAGGATTAAAAAAAGTATTAATCACCTATTTTAAGTTTATATTCATTCTAGTCAAACACCCTCACTTCAACTCTTTCCTATTTCTAGATTGAAATAAAGAGCAGATATATAATGTGATATTTGTTTTTATGATAAGAAAAGAATGTAAATATAGCAAATTCTGCTCTCACTTCATGATGCTTAAAGAGAATGTCAAATGCACCCTTTGAGAAAGTACCTGCCCCTTTCAACCTATTACTTCATAAACTACTTTCAGCTACTCTTGTAACTTCCCTCTAGAGCTGGGTGTGACAGAAGTGACCTTCTTGTACCAAAGTGTAGTAGGTGTGTCGGGAGAGAGTGCCATACCTCATATAAGTACTCTTTGCAAAATGTCATGAGAAAGCAGAAAAATGCTGGGAACGCATGTGTCGGATAAAAGGTAACACACAAAGACATGAGGACACAGATCTCTATAGAAATCACACCCGGCAGGTACCAAGTGTGTAGAAATACAAGGTGCTGAGTGGACGTGCCGAAGGGCCCAACTGCAAGGCTACTCGTGTAAGAACATTTAGGTTACTATACAAATAAGCTCTTAATCTAGTCATTGATGAGTAAAAGCACCTGTTAAGCAGTGGATTGACTGAAAAAAAGCTTAAATTGATTTCTTGTTTTCTCATCAATAACTCTCAGGATGGCAGGTAGCCAGGCAGGACATTGGCAAAGCCACCAGGATGGAAACTTTGCCTTCAAAAAGGGGTCTGCTGGTGGGCTCCTAGGGGAAAGTGTTGTTTCACTGGTGTGGAATAAGGCCCCCAAAGTTGTTTTGTGGCCATTTCATTCCCAGAATATAATTACAAACAACAGTTGCAGACTAAACAGCACCAGATTAACTTGCTCACGAACCACCGGCTCCAACCTAGGAAAGATTCCTGGGAGATACCAAGTCAAGATGCTGACCTGAAGCATCTCCACGGTGGTGGTTTAGTTGCTAAGTCGTGTCCGACTCTTGCAACTCCACGGACCATAGCCCACCAGGCAGCTCTGTCCGTGGGATTTCCCAGGAAAGAATACTGGAGTGGATTGCCATTTCCTTCTTCAGGGGATCTTCCCAACCCAGGGATCGAACCTGGGTCTCCTGCATTGCAGGCAGATTCTATAGCAACTGAGCCACCAGGGAAGTCTGAAGCATCGCCATGCAGGAGCCCAGAACCCAGGAGACACTGGTCCTTGTTTCACAGGCAGTGGGCACATTCATTCCTGCATGAATGTTCAGGCACATTCATATGCTTTCTGCATACCTGCTTCATGCCAGGTGCTGTGTGGGCACCACGTGAGTAGAATAAAATGACTTGTCACTGCCTACTGAGCTTGCAGCCTAGAGGAAAACAGTTTATAGCACGTGACGGAACCTTAGATAGAGGGTCACAAAATATTGCCCATAGTTAAACAGGCTACAAACAAGGTGTTAAGGTTTCATAAATCCCTGTAAAAACTTAAATGCATTTTTTAGTAGAGTATAATTGCTTTACAGTGATGTGTTAGTTTCTGCTATACAAAGAAGTAAATCAGCTACATGTATACATATATACCCCCTTGATCTTGGACCTCCCTCCCATATCACTCCACCCTACCCATCTAGGTCATCACAGAGCACCAAGAGCTCCCTGTGCCAGATAGTAGCTTCCCACTAACACAATATTGTAAAGCAATTATACTCCAACAAAACCCCGAATAAATAAAAGCACACAAGATCGACAAAAAAAAAAAAAATTTTATATAGCCTATGGTTGTCTGTGTTTACTAACTTTATTAAATACCAAATTTTATTTTTAACCAGGTATTTATTTTATGCTAAAATATTTGGGGCTTGGGATGGGGGATGAGGGTCGCTTATCAGTTTCAGGGCTTGGAATGTGAGACTTGGATTGCTGTTTCAGAAGAACAACTCTTTTTGGAACACGTTATTAATATTTCAGACAGAAAATAAAACTTATCATGTAACAGCAAACCTCAAATGCATCTAACAAGATACCTTGAATGTAATTTGAATTCCAGGTAAAAGTTAACCTAATCCACTGGGGTTGGTAGGGTCACTGGTCTCCTTTTGAAGTTGATGAAAGCGCCAGCAGATGTAACTCAGCCACTGTCCCGCTGTCTGGTCATGCTGGTAATGAGGATCAAAAGTGTGCCGCCCTTCCCGGAGAAATCTGGTAGCTGAACGAGCCTATAAGAAGAATGAGCTGGAAATATTTAGAGTAGATTTGTTGGTACATATGACGCACTTCTAGTCTTGATACTTGATCTTTTTTCAAACAGTATCTGTGTGGATTGTGTCAGGCCTGGGCTGTAGGTGGAGGTAAGGTGAGCTAGATCAGACAGAAGACAAGAGAGAGACCTGCCAAAGTGTGGCAGGTGATCCGGAGGGTGGAACCGGCTGCCTGTGTTCTTATCAGAAATCCTGCAGTAGGCAGGGGAACTGAGGTGAGAGGCAGGAGAACCCAGACACAGGCAGAGTCCCCAGCAGGAACTGAGTTACTGGAAGTCAGGACTTCTCACCAGGAGCAAGGCAGGCTAGAAGACTGAAGCTCCAGAAGGAATAATGAGCAGGGATTGGTTTGACAACCTACTGACCAATCCCAGTTTCTGAAAATTGACTGGTCGTAGAACCTGGTAGGGCTTCTCTTGTGACTCAGACGGTAAAGCATCTGCCCACAATGTGGGATACCTGGGTTCAATCCCTGGGTTGGAAAGATCCCCTGGAGAAGGAAATGGCAACCCACTCCAGTACTCTTGCCTGAAAAATTCCATGGACTGAGGAGCCTGGTAGGCTACAGTCCATGAGGTCAAGGACCTGGTAGGGCTGAGGATGCTCAGTGGCCTTGAGGTGGAGTTTTGAAGGATTCTAAAGCAGGAAGTCAGGCTGACTCTTCAAGATTAGCTCAAGAAAACTTCACTTACATTTGCTCACTGTCTGTTCTCTTTCATCCATTAGGAAGGTAATTTTCAACCTTGACAGTACATTACATTAAAATCAGGCCAGGAACTTTTTGAAAATACTGACTCTATTTTAGACTATTGTCCAGGCCAGTTAAAACAGAGTCTGCTGGACTGAGCCTGGGCATAGGTTTGTTTTTGTTTGTTTGTTTAGCTCCTTGGGTAATTCAAGTATGAAACCAGGCTTGTGAATTGTGCATTAGACTGTTCAGTTCAGTTCAGTCACTCAGTCATGTCCAGCTCTTTGTGAACCCATGGACTGCAGCACGCCAGGCTTCCCTGTCCATCGCCAACTCCCGGAACTTGCTCAAATTCATGTCCATCCTACCATCTCTTCCTCTGTCATCCCCTTCTCCTCCTGCCTTCAATCTTTCCCAGCATCAGGGTCTTTTCCAACGAGTCAGTTCTTCACATCAGGTGGCCAAAGTATTGGAGCATCAGCATCAGTCCTTCCAATGAACATTCAGGACTAATTTACTTTAAGATAGACTGGTTGGATCTCCTTGATATCCAAGGAACTCTCAAGAGTCTTCTCTAACACCACAGTTCAAAAGCATCAGTTCTTTGGTGCTCAGCTTTCTTTATAGTCCAACTCTCACATCCGTACATGACTACTGGAGAAATCATAGCTTTGACTGGACGGACCTTTGTTAGCAGAATAATATCCCTGCTTTTTAATATTCTGTCTAGGTTGGTCATAGCCTTTCTTCCAAGAAGCAAATGTCTTTTAATTTCATGGCTGCAGTCCCATCTGCAGTGATTTTGGAGCCCTCCAAAATAAAGTCTGTCATTGTTTCCGTTGTTTCCCCATCTGTTTGCCATGAAGTGATGGGACTGGATGCCATGATCTCATTTTTTGAATATTGAATTTTAAGCCAACTTCTTCACTCTCCTCTTTAACTTTCATCAAGAGGCTCTTTAGTTCTTCTTTGCTTTCTGCCATAAGGGTGGTGTCATCTGTGTATTTGAGGTAATTGATATTTCTCCCAGCAATCTTGATTCCAGCTTGTGCTTCCTCCAGCCCAGCATTTCACATGATGTACTCTGCATATAAGTTAAATAGACTTATAAGCATTAGGCTGTGGGCTCCTTCAAAATAGGAATTGTGTTTTCTCTGTGTATGTCAAGAGCCTAGTACTTGGTGTATAGATGAAAAAAATAATGGATGGCTACCATGCTTTGGCAAATGAGTGTGACTCTGTTTTGTAGCCACAGCTTGTAATCCCAACCCTAGTATCTCATAATGAATGTGCAGTTATGAAGAGTGAACTGGGAGAGGTTCAGTGGAGATCCTGATGTGGCACTAAGGTGGTGGGTCAGCAAGCGGTCCACATAGGGGAGCTCAGTATTATTAATGCATGCAGCTGATTGAATTCATTCACTTTAACGCTTCCGTTCTGTCCCACTCTCCAGGTTTTTAAACACCACCCATGCACACACACAGGCACACACACACACAGGCACACACACACGTACACACACAGACACACATGTACTCATGCACACCAGTGGAGAAGGACAAAGAATAAAAGCTTATCAAAGTGACCCATAATGCAGATGTTAAAGACTAAATTACATGAGAAAATTCTCATATCAAATTATTAAATGTTTGGAAAGATGAATTCCCACTTTTAAATTTTATCTTTTTTTTTAAAAAAGATTACTATTTGGAGAGGAGAGAAAAGTGGGATAAAGTTCATTTCCAAAAAGTTCACTTTAGTCCTGGACCTCCCTTAACCTATTCACTTACTGGGGGGAGTGGCAAGTCTGGAGGGACCATTAAATGCCACTCCAGTGACTTCTCTGGTCTAGTGATTAAGACTCTGAATTTCTACTACATGGGGGTAGGGTTTGATCCCTGACCAGGGAAGTTCTGCATATTACGAGATGCGGCCAAAAACTAAAATGCCATCCCATGCAACCCAGTATCCCCTCGTGTCCATGTTAAGAATGTGTTTAGGGTTGGGGCAGCTGACTAGAGACAACCCTTCTTAAATCCTTTTCAGACTAGAATCATCTCTTTCATTTTCTGTAGCCAAATCTTCTCTGCTCTTAACTGAATTCTTCATGTTTATTATTAGATTTGAAGGTTGTTTTTGAGAAAAATCTAAGTCCTGACAAATTCTGGTCCACTTTTCTGGCTCAGCTCTGTGGGCAAGTGAGATGGCCTTTCATTCAGATGAGAACATCCATAGAAATTCCTTTACTTTAACAGCAAAACATCTAACTTGCTGCCTGCCCGTTAAATATCAGGACCATTTTGATCATGTTTTAGTCAACTTTAGTGAATGTGGCCCTTTAGTCATGTATGAGTTCAACCATGGATTGACAGCAGCTCAGGGCTTGCAAAAACTCAGGCCGTGGGACATTCTAAAAAGAAAATTTGAGGATGTTGTAGCTGCATCTCTTTCATTCTGACACTGAGCCAGGTTTACCACCATAGGTGTAGCTGTGGACCAGCCTGGGGCCTCTCAGAAACGCTGTCATTATCCTGCTCTTGGTTTTCCTAGAGTATTTATAGAAAGAATCATCCATTTCAGTATCATGTATCTTTTGTAAAATCTCATTAGCATTTTTTGTCCAGGATGTATCAAGCCATTGTTAATTCCTCTAAGATTTTAATGTGTTGGAAAAAATGGTTTTTCCAGATTAATGTGATTACTTTCTTTACCACACAAAGATAATCTACAATCTGATATGTCCTACCTGTTTAGACACAAGAAACTCTGAGCTCATTTTTGTTTTGTCTTCTTTAAATTTTCCAAAGGATGTCTTTTTCTTTTAAACTCTTCACCTTTATTCTTTGTTGTCACAAGTAATTTCTTTGTTTTCCAAAATCCTTTTTTTTCCTCTTTTTTTAAACCCAGAATGCAGGAAGAGGCCACTTTTTTTTTCCAAATGCCAAATTCACTTTCATTTTCCATTATAGGTATTATTGTAAAACACTTGGTCTGCTAAGTTAGTATTTAAAAACACATCGGACACGACTGAGTGACTTCACTTTCACTCTTCACGTTCATGCATTGGAGAAGGAAATGGCAACCCACTCCAGTGTTCTTGCCTGGAGAATCCCAGGGATGGGGGATCCTGGTTGGGCTGCTATCTGTGGGGTCGCAGAGTCGGACACGACTGAAGTGACTTAGCAGCAGCCGCAGCATTCAAAAAACTATGTTAACAAATTAATTAAAGCTGAACAGTAAAAGAAGCCTTTGAATTTAAAAAGCTATATTGAAAGAGTATGAGAGCATTAACATTGTAATTCATGTGACAAATAGGGAAAAAGCTGTAATTTGCTGCTTTAATCATTTTAAGATAAAGTTGTTTTATATTTACACAGTGATACTGTTGAAACCATATTCTTTCTTTGTAAGTTATTTCAGTTAAACATTTTCTAATGAGAATTGTTGTGGGGCAAAGAAATATGCCTAGAAAACTAGTACTTGAATTATTTTCAGTTAATCTGACTTTTTGAAAGTTTGAGATTATGATCACATTCAGAACAATACTTTCAGCCAGTTGACAGCATCATTGTTTGTCAGGGAGGAGACCAAGCTTTGAATTCTAAGCATAAGTAAGAGACCGACTGTGAGTAGAATATTTTCTTTGTTGGTATTTTTATTTCATCTTGTCTGTTTATCAAAATATTGGTGTTATGCTTAAGCTTTATTAAAACCAGTTCCAATAAAATTGAACACTGCAATTCTAAGCTGACATTTCTCTTTTAAATCCCTTAAGAGTCCAGCCCCTGGCACATGTAAAGATGTACAGGAAATATGGAAGACAAAACCCCTGCCCTATTACCATTTAACCCTGCTCTTGATAAACATGCAACTTTTTGAAAGGTGAAAATTAACCAAACACTCATCTTAATGAGCGTTGATTTTTAAAATAGAAGTATGGAAGAGAGTTTTATTTTTTATTTTCCCCTTTATTTTAATAAATCAACCAATAGCACCCATTATAGCCACAGTTATAAGAACATAAATTGAGGAAATGTTCATGCCTCTCTTTTACCCCCTACAGATACTGTCCGCCATGTCCTGATTTTTTTTGGCCATGTCGAGTCTTAGCTGTGGCTCAGGAGATCTTGCTGTGGTGCAGAGTCTCTAGCTGTGGTGCTCAGGCTCAGCAGTTGCAGTACACGAGCTTAGTTGCCCTGCTCCTAAGGATCTTAGTTCCCCGACCACAGATCAAACCCTCGTTCCCTGCATTGCAAGGCAGATGCAGTGCAATGGTCCAATATCTACTGGACCACCAGGAAGTCCCTACCATGTCCTGATTTGATATGATTAATCAAAAAAAGCTTCATAAATGAGTAAAACTCTCTTAGCTACTCATCGACATTACATCTAATCCCTACTTTTTACTTTGCCCCTCCAGTCAATTACTTAATTTCAAATCATAAATTTTGATCTAAGACTTAAAAAAAACCCACATTGTTTTCTAAAAGCATAAATTACTAAATTTCTTACATTAAAACCCAACTACAACCTAATGATATAAAACTCTTAAAGTGGAAACACACATACTGCCTGGGACTTAAAAAATCTTTGTTTTATCTCATATTGTCACAAAAGATGTCCAAGTACTTTACAAAAATTAATTTTCTGGAATAGTTCAATGAGACATCTCTATACTCAATAACTGAGGTAATTGAGACATCAACCAAGCAGAGTTTTTCTATTCTTCAAGTTACATGGACTTGGGACCAAATCTGGCCATTCAGAAATCTGAAAAAAGTATTGTTTTAAATAGCCAGTTGTTTCATTTACCTGAGAATTTATTGCTAGACCATCAACTATGTAAAATTTTGTATCAAGACTCTTAGATTAAAATTCTCATAAAATAGATGCCACATTTCAGTACACACGTTTCATACACTTCTTGGATACAATATACTTATTTACCTTTTTCTGTGTAACTTGGAGCCACAAGGATCAGCCTTATTTATTGCCCAGTGTTATAATACAGTATGTCTTACAGGGTGAGGAGCTGTTTGTCCTTCTACTAAGTAATGTCTTTGCGCCAGCTTTTTAGTTTTCTGCTTCCTCTCCTGCTGTTGTTCTCCTGATGGTAGTTTCTTACTTCCTTCTCTTGTTCGGATTTAATCTATTGAGAGAAACCAACCAACTAGGCTTGTTAGAATCATCTCAAGTGAAGTACAGGTTCCAAGTGACGGTCTGTGGAATTCTCCAGCGAGTATCCAGGAAGGCCAGTGCGTGGACTTTGTCACAATAGCACTGGCTCTGAGAAGCTTGTCTGCATTACTTCTTGGTCCTGGGTAAAATTCTGGATTGAGTCAAGAGTTATAGTGCAAAGCTTATCCATGGACTTGAGGGAAAAGTCAAACTAATTATATTGTTCATATTCCTTCCATTTTATGACCTCTTTGCCAAAAAGTCACATCTTTCTCTTTAATAAAAAGTCAAGATTCTTAACCTAAGCAATATCTTTTTTCTGTGTAAACTTAAGTCATATCTCCAACATAATAAACAGCAGGCATATGGACGATTCACTTCCTTTTAAAAGAGATTACAAGTAAAACAATGAATGATTAATATGAATAATCTGTCATGCCTCCAAAATAGATATCATGTAAATCACAAAAAAAGGTCCAATCAGCCTCTATTATGTCTCCTTTCCTCTTTAAAACGATTCAGATATTCAAAAAAATTTTCCATTTACACTCTCTGTGATTCAGTCATGCTGTGTACTATATTATTTAAACCTCAGAATTCTTAGGTCTTAGTCCTTTCTTAAGTTTTGATAAGAGCACTTTTTCATTTCTTGTTATACAGCAATGAATTGTAAGAATTAGTCCTGTGTTACTGGGAATAGAAATAAAACATGATCTGCGACTTCCAATGGAGTAGACACAGCCCTTAAAATTAACACATGGGGGACATTTCACTTAAGGAGCAATCAGATCTTTTAAAAGATCCTTATTTCTGTTTATCTATATAGCTAAATGTGAAAATAACCCTTTGTTTTTTAAAAAGTAATTTTAAAAAATCTCCTAGAATTAGTTTTCTCTAAACTTTCCATGTTTTAAGTCACTTTTTGGAGGCTTGTAATTGAAGCATACGCTGTTATCAATAAGGACACAATTTAAATTAACCGCCAGGCTTAGGAACCAACGCCTTCATGTCACTAGTCACTCTTTGGGCACTGGTTTTGCCCTTAACTTGGAAGGAGTTCTGGAATTGTTTTTCTCCTGACAAGTTTAACTGAACAATGCAATGGAGAAGAGAAAACTTTTCATCATTTGCGAAGTATTTATTGGAAGTCTTTTTTATGCTTTTCAAAAATTGAAGCTGTACCTTTCTGAAATTAACTATAAAATATTTTTCCTAATGTATGGAAACAAACCAAGTTTAGACTGGTAATAGAATGAGTGGCAATTAAAGTGAAGAAGAGCATTAATTAAAAGAAGAGCATTTTACTTTAAATTGGAGTTAGGCATAGATATGGAAGTTTTACATGCTACACAAGCTCTTTGACTCGCTACACATACACATATACATACTGGCTGCACTGGGCCTCCGTTGTTGCTCAGAGGCTCTTTTTCTGGTGTGCTCAGGCTTTCTCCTGTTGTGGTGCACGGGCTTAGTGGCCTCACAACTTGTGGTATCTTAGTTCCCTGACCAGGTATCGAACCTCTATCCCCTACATTGGAAGGTGGATTCTTAAAACCTCTGGACCACCCAAGAAGTCCCTGAATTGCTGTATTGTATGCAGATGTAATTTATTATAACCCTCAGAAATGTTAAAATATTAACTTGTTTTCTTTTAAAATACAAAAACTAATCTTGAAACATCTGAATTTCTTGAAATTCATTTCCATTTAAGCTTCTATACTGTTCAATAGCAATCATTTCTAGGTATCTATTGTTCTAACCTAGAATAGCATCTTTAGATTAATTTATGGTTATCTAATCAGCAAAACTTGTTTTCATGGTTTTTTTTTTTTTATTCTTAAGTGATTTACAAATCTTGAACATGTGAGTAAAGGCAATTCTTCTTATCTCTACCTTTTCTCCTTCAGTTTCCCTTTGGTTTCTTTATCTCTTATCTATCCTTTCTTGATGATTAGTTAGATATGGGTATTATTGAAGCAAAAGTCATGCATTAGGCATTTCCCAGGGCTGCCTTGCCCTTCTTGTTATGGTCAACACAGTCCCCTAACTGTTGTTGTTGTTCAACTCTGACCAAACAGTACCTGTCCATGGTGTTAACAGTACCTAAGAAACATGGTACATTTGCTTAATTCTGTGTTGCAACACAAAGTTGAATTGTAGCAGGATTGTCAGTCACAGTGAGCAGCTGGGACTTTTCACTTGCACAGACTCAAGGCCCTGCTTCAAGGCTAAAGTAAAGAGGTGAGGAATTCTTACTTGATTAACTTTTACCAGGAAATATCAGCACCTTGTTTTTCATCTTCTAGGAACCAAAGAAGTTGTTGTAAGTGTGGATGACAATGGAATCATTTCCTTGAACTTTGAATGTGATCAGATGGCTCCAAGTTCTGAGTTCACCTGGTCCAAAGATTACGTGCCCACGGAGGACTCTCCGAGATTAGAGGTTGAAAGCAAAGGCAACAAGTACGTACCGTTTCAATTGTAACTGTGTGTTTCCTTTTCATGAAAGGAGAGTGAAGTAAGCTATTCTCCATTTCAATTAAGAGAATGAAATCACACATATTTTTATCTGGTAGTGTAAAAAGTGATCACCAGTATAAACCTTAAGAAATAACAATCCTTATAAAGTACTTTTCACATTATTCCATTTAAAATGCTTTCTCATATGTTATCTTATTGTTGACTGAAAAAATGGTGAGAATGACATTTTATTCGGGGCAAAAATGAGGACTATAGCCCACAAGACAGCCTTTCAGATAGCTCTTAGTAACTGCTCCAACAAAGTAGGTAGAGAGGTCAGAACAGATGTGATTTTGTTGAAGGGGGAAGTGAGCAGTCAAGCACATGTTTTGGCAGAAGCTTGCTGCTAGTCATAAGGAGCAGATGTTAATGACTTTAGTGCTTCTCGAGATATGAGAAGGTGCAAGAAATTGTTGTTCAGTCACTAAGTCATGTCTGACTCTTTGCGACCACACGAACTGCAGCACACCAGGCTCCTCTGTCCTCCAGTATCTCTTGGAGTTTGCCCAAACTCGTGTCCATAGAGTCAGTGATGCCATACAACCATCTCATCCTTTCTTTCACTTAGAAGTTGAGCTCATAAAATCTTCTAAAAAACACCCAACTATCTGAAGTCCTGTTCTGCCAGTTTTTCCCAGAGCGTAGAGTGCCTCATTCCTGATCTCTGCCCTGAACTCCTTTCGGGGTGTGTTGAAGGTCAGCAACTGCAGTGGCCAGTGGCTTCATCTTTGTAGAGGCAGATGGCAAGCAACAGGTTTTAGTTGGCATCATTCATGATGCAAGAAAAGCTTTGATGGCATTAAAGTGAACGTTAAAGATGATTCTCATTATTCTACGAGATTTTGAAATCTTAAAGTAATGGTGAGGATCCTTATGGGGAAATGGGTAAGGAAGAACTTGCTGATTCAAGTTCTGGCAAATTAAATGGATTAGGTATAATCTGTTCTGGTTTTTCACCACCACTTGTGAGAGACACAATACTGCCCTGGAACAAACTCCATAGGAGAGAGAAGCATGGGAGAGGTGATCTCAAGTCACAGCTTTACCAGGAGCCCAGCTTTACCAGGAGCCACTGTGTGACCTGGGGCAGCTTTTAATTCCATGGACCTCCAGTTTCTTTCTCTGTAAAACAGAAGAAGTAAAGGGGATTAATTTTATGATCTGCTACTTCCTTCAAACTCAAGATTTTGAGTTTTTTAAATTTCGTCTTACTTATCAAGCTTTGTATCTTTATATTGCCAACCAGATTACATTACATTTGGTAAAACACAATATTCCTAAGTATTATTTCTATTACAAAAAAATCCAATATATCCCAAAATAAAAGAAAGAAGTAGTAATTTTGTTGGAGAACAGCAAGGAAATACTCTATATAATTAAGACATTCTGCTGTCACTGTGCTGTAAGATCCTTTAAGTAAAACATAATTTTGGTCAAAGGAAAGACAATCAAACTGGAACTATTTCTTCCATGACTAACTTGACAAACATGTAAATGTTCAGATGACCTTAGACACTGACCAGCTATGTGACTCACAAAAGTTAGAAAACAAACTGAACTAGACCATTGACCCATACATTCATTCCACAAGTATTTATTAAGCACATATTATGTGCCAGATAAGGTATGGATGCTGGAGGTCACAACAGTGAGCAAAACAGATCTCGTCCCTAAAGACACAAAGTGCAGGCATATTGTCAATGAAGTAGGCAATACCGATGCCATTTAATAACCTCCAAAATGGGAAGTGCCAGGGATGACATAACAGGGGCATTGGGTGGTTCTGCCCTGTGAAGGAAAGGATTTTCAGGCTGCCCAGCAAGGGTTGATCAGCTGAAAATCTCTTTACTTGGGATATGCATTGATATGCATCGTGGCTTGGGGATGGGAGATCGGTACCATCTCCCTGTCCCATCACCATCACCCCATGGGAGGAGGTCAGGAAAGCCTTCCCAGAAGCAGCAAGAGGGGGTGAGCATTAGGTCAGCAAGGCAGATGGAGCACATGCTCCACATGATGGGAGCAGCATGTACAAATGGCTGGAGACAGGGCAGGGCACAGCCCCCAGGCCCTACACAGCCTCGCTTCTTATAAAACATTCTGTTCTGAAGGACGAAAATGACCTTCAAAGACCTTGGGACGGAAGACTTGGGCATTTACTCCTGCGATGTCACAGACACTGATGGAATAGCGTCGAGCTACTTGATAGATGAGGAAGGTAGGTCAAAATCAGTTCATTCATGAGTCAACTTCTGCTTTGACTTCTCAGTGGTTCTCCAGGATTAAGTGACTTCTGTTTTAGCAGTTCAAGCTGTAATTGTTCTCATTTTCTCCCTACAGAATTGAAACGTTTGCTTGCTCTCAGCCAAGAACACAAGTTCCCAAGTAAGTGTCCACAATACACTCAGAGTTCAGCCATGGCACTAAACGACTCTGACAGGATCAAGAGAGGACACTGTCTTGAGAACATGTAATGGAACATACACTGGTAGCTGCTGACGCACTTTCCAAAGGTGCTGATTTAGCTTTCCCGTTGTTCTCCAGAAGTACAAAGAACAGTGACAAGAGCACATCCCGTGCTCTGCTAGGGAGAGCACTGTCAGGTTAGGGGGTGTAACAGCTGGGTAACTGCATTCTTCATCTTTTGCTACATATTTTGGAATATTACATATATGTATACACACACATATTGGAGAAGGCAATGGTACCCCACTCCAGTACTCTTGCCTGGAAAATCCCATGGATGGAGAAGCCTGGTAGGCTGCAGTCCATGGGGTTGCTAAGAGTTGGAAACGACTGAGCGACTTCACTTTCACTTTGCACTTTCATACACTGGAGAAGGACATGGTAACCCGCTCCAGTGTTCTTGCCTGGAGAATCCCAGGGACGGGGCAGCCTAGCAGGCTGCCGCTGTCTATGGGGTCGCACAGAGTCGAACACGACTGAAGCGACTTAGCGGCAGTAGCATACACACATATATATATCTTCTAGACACAGTAATTTGTACATCTTTTAGGCAAACAGCTCTTTCTAAACAATTTAATGTTAGTGTTTAATAGAAGAACCATACCTCTAAATAAAGACAATCTAAAAACAGTACCCTATGGGTGTCTCTGATGGCTTGTCTGCCAATGCAGGAAACCCTGGTCTGATCCCTGGGTTGCAAAGATCCCCAGGAGAAGGAAATGGCAACCCACTCCAGTATTCTTGCCTGGGAAATCCTTTGAATAGAGGAGCCTGGTGGGCTACAGCCCATGGGGTTGCAAGAGAGTCAGATATGACCTAGCGACTAAACAACGACAACAAAGACAGTACCTTCCATTTTAAATTCCTGGAAAATAAGATAAAGATGCCTTGATCAGAGTAAGAATCTCTCTGAACTATCATCAAACCCTTCAATGAAGCACTACCTACATAAAAGATTAATTTCCACAGTTGACACCCAAGAGAAGAGAAAGAAGTCTGAAACAATACTTGGAAAGTTCCACTGACCTGGTTGGATCTCTTAACATTGGTACCCACTGGCCAAAGCAGTGAAGCATCTGAAAAGTTACACTCTGAAAAAACAGAGTGATAGCATCACTCATTCTTTTAATTCAGAAATTTTGTCTTCCTTCCTTAATCCCTAAGATAAAATTTCTTCACTAATACAGGAGTTTCAGGGACCCAGGAAACCATAACCTGACCCCAAACTGTAGGCAAAACGTTGTATGTTGTATGTTTGCACATTTCTAGGGAGAGGACATCCAGCTTTCCTGAAATTCTCAGCAGAGCTGTGATTAAAAAACAAAGCTCTAAAACCAGTGGTCTGACCTCTTCACATTCCCAAAGAATACATGACGTGCTTCATGGTGTGGCTGGGTGCTGGTGACTACTGGCCTCAGCTAGAATGTTTGCAAAACCAGCTTTATTCGGCAGAGCACAGTGGGGTGCCTGTGGGGTGAGGGTGCTGGACGCAGGCTTCTGAATTCTAGGGGAGAACCACTTCTCTTCTGTAAGCTTATTAACCATAAAACTGGAAAAGTAATACCATGAATGGTGTCTTAAAAGCTATTTCTTTTTAAATTGTAAGAGTAGAGGTTGACCTGGACTCTCTTTGTTCTGTGCTCTGTGAACCTGAGCAACTCACCCCAACTTCCCCAAGGTCTTAGTTTCTTTTCCAGGAATGGCTATTATAATCATTAACAGCCCCCATCATATAGAGGTGCTGTGAGAGACAATCAACAGGGCATTGATCCTTGAACTCTTCAGGGAAAATATAAATACTGAAACAGAGCAGTGATCGAGACAAACCCACTTGCAGAAGAGTTGTCTGCCAACTATACATATATCCTCCCTTTCTGTTCCCTGTGCTGTGAGGCGAGGGAATGGAAGACAGAGTCACGGTGCCCAGCACAGCCGGAGCCTGTGAACGCTCCCACTGTCTATCATGCAAAACAGAAAGAGCAGCACCCACTAATCTATTTAGTCAGGCAGTAAACATTGACCAAGTGTCTAGGCAACAGCTGCTCCTAACAATGTTTGCATTTAGCTTAAAGGATGGAGAGGAGAGAAGTTAGGGTGTTACCATAGAATTGGAGGCGCCCAGGCTCCCTGCTGTCCAGTGATCATATGGACTTGCAGGTAGTAACTGCCTGCTGTCCCTGTCATTTATGCTGAGATATTTTATTCTACATGAGCATCAACACTGGTTGCTGGCTGTAAGAGAGAGGGGAGCAGCACACTCAGGGACCCTTCTATTAGAGACCAAGTGTGGTGTTTTGGGTCAGCTCAGAGAAAACCCAAGGATGCATTAAAAACTC
This sequence comes from Bison bison bison, assembly GCF_000754665.1. Classification (NCBI taxonomy): domain Eukaryota; kingdom Metazoa; phylum Chordata; class Mammalia; order Artiodactyla; family Bovidae; genus Bison; species Bison bison. The sequence continues at coordinate 1,275,685 of NW_011492730.1, forward strand.
TGATGTGAAAGCATAACTCTCCCAACCAAAGGGAGCTTCTGTGAGCCCCTTGAAGCAGCATTTAAATATCACAGCTTCAGTTCCTTTCATTTGCTGTTGGATCAGGCAGGTCACAATGTGAATGTCTTCAGAGATGTGATGACAGGGTCAAAGCAGCATATCCAATTTCTCAATTTATATCCACTTCTTTGTATATGTTGATGCATAATTAAGTCATCTTGAGATTTTGTAAGGTCTTAAATGGTCTCATTCCTTTCAGAGTGTAATAAAAGAGTGTGGTGTTCCTTTATTCCAGGACACAGTAAATTCTATTTTAAGCTGTTTTCAAAAATATTTTGAAAACCATTAAACATATGCCTTAAGCCTACAAATAACAGATATTTTGCTGGAGCAAATTAACTGCCAGAGAAAAGAGCCTAAGGAAATTTAGGGCTGAGCAGAAGGAAAAAAAAATATATATAAAGCTAAAAATAGAAAATAACCTAGCCTGTCTTGCCAGTTATGATACTAAATTGCAGTGTAGAAAGACAGTGTATTGAATATATATCTGTGTATGTATATATATATATAAAATATACACATATATATATTCATGGTATGTGGGGGAGGGAAGATATATTTCAGTATCAGCAATGTCCTGCATGCCTCTTGCCTTTTGAGATGAACTGCATTCTGTCTGTGGAATGTGTGTCTTTCTAAAAAAATCCACTTTCATGTAAAAAAACAAAGTCTGCATAATATTTTTTTTATTTGTAGACACTGGTTATTGTCCCACTTGTATATGTACATTTGTATATATGCTCCACGTGTGCAGATATGCACAAGCACATATACACAAATTATATCTATTTGGTATGTCCTCTTAGGTGTAAATATATTTTACAATTGGTTATAGGGTGTTGTTTAAACAACTGGAGGAATAGTCACCAAAATATTAATAGTCACTCTTACAGAGTACCTATTTACATGCTGTTCATAGGGTGCTTAAATGGAATGTGTTATTTAAACTCCTCAGTGACCTTAAAAGGGTCATTAAATACTGTGGTGATCTAATTTTAGAGATGAAGAAAGTGAGGCTCAGAGAGGTTGAGTAACTAGACCCAAAGGACACAGCAGGTACCCGGGTGGTCTGACACTAACCAGGACATGGACTGTTTCTGTGTGTGCACCTGCCCAGTGAACCCTGGCAGCCCGTGCTCCCCAGATGATGTCTGTATTACTCAGGGCAGTGAGCATTAAGGGCTCTGGAGGCTTCCGGGAGAGCGTGTCCCTGCCACCCACCCCCACACACTGGGCTTCTTCGTAACTGCATCACTCGTGTATGAGAGTCCCTGGAATGAGATCACACTTCTCTGGAAGAGACTCTACTCTCTACTCCCCTTGAGACTTACTTGCAGCAAGCAGGAGCATGCTGCTCCTGGGAGCAGGGAGAAGGCTTACCCCTGCTCTCACCACCCTGGGGTCTGTTCTTGATCTGTTCTTGCTGGAAAACCACTAGTGTTCTTCAGAGTGGATGGCCGGGACCAAGAGATCACTAAGTAGAGGGAATAACCCTGATCTCAGCTCTGCCACCTGGTTATGTTACTAAGCTTTCCTGAGTTTTGTCATCAGTAAAATCAGGGGATAAAGAGAACTCACCTTTCTTGAGCACCAGTGGTTATTTGCAGTGGCTCCCTGCATTCTGGTACCATAAGCACTCTGGGTGGCCTGTGAGGCAGGTAATAGCCATGTCAGCAGGTGAAGAACACAGGGTTTCAGGAGGAGGTGACTGTGCTCAATCGAGGTGTGACATCAGAGCCCATCTCTGGCCACAGTAGATGATGTCTGAGCCTCCTTCCAGCTCTGCATAGAATGACTCTACAACTGACGTTCATATGAATATGGAATAGTGCAAAGGAAAGGCATCCTTGAAGCTTAAAAAGGGTAGTTTTAGAGAAATGATGCAATAAACTTGTTTACAAAATACAAACAGACTCACAGACTTAGAGAACAAACATGGTTGGGGGAGAGGGTGGAGGGATAGTTAGCTTGGGATTGATGTGTACACACTGCTATATTTAAAGTGAATAACCAACAGGTCCTACTGTACAGCACAGGGAACTCTTCTCAATGTTAGGTAGCAACCTAAATGAGAGAAGTATTTGAAAAAGAATAGATTCATGTATATGTATAACTGAATCACTTTACTGTACACCTGAAATTACCACAGCATTGTTAATCAACTAAAACATAAAATTAAAAAAGAAAAGGATAGTTTTGCTATAAAGAAATATTAATGTACATCTGGTAAATCTTATACCAAGCTTATAATTACTTATAATTTAAAACATAGCATATGCTAAAATTTTAAGATATGTTCAAGAATTTAAACATATCTTTAAATTTTGAGATGTGTTTACGAATAGTTGAGAGAAAGCAAAGGGTGGTTTTCCCTGATAAAAGTGAAGGACTACAAAACTTTGAGAAACAATCATCCTTTTCCAGAAAGCATGTCTAGGAATCACCTCTGATATAGATCTTTTGGCTGGAGAAGTCTTTGTAGAGAACATTTTCAAGTTACAAGAAATTCAGAAGCTGATATTGAGAGATGTCAGCCAACTTTTTAAAAATTTCATTCATGTTCAAATGGCTTAAGATATACAGGTGTAAATCAGAGATATTTTATCAGTTCAGTTTAGTTCAGTCGCTCAGTCATGACCGACTCTTTGCGATCCCATGAATGGCAGCACGCCAGGCCTCCCTGTCCATCACCAACTCCCGGAGTTCACTCAAACTCATGTCCATCGAGTCAGTGATGCCATCCAGCCATCTCATCCTCTGTCGTCCCCTTCTCCTCCTGCCCCCAATCCCTCCCAGCCATCAGAGTCTTTTCCAATGAGTCAACTCTTTGCATAGGTGGCCAAAGTATTGGAGTTTCAG
>NW_011492730.1:1278703-1293765 GCF_000754665.1 Bison bison bison
TTAGCATCAGTCCTTCCAAAGAACCCCCAGGACTGATCTCCTTTAGAATGGATTGGTTGGATCTCCTTGCAGTCCAAGGGACTCTCAAGAGTCTTCTCCAATACCACAGTTCAAAAGCATCAGTCCTTCAGTGCTCAGCTTTCTTCACAGTCCAACTCTCACATTCATACATGACCACTGGAAAAACCATAGCCTTGACTAGACGGACCTTTGTTGGCAGAGTAATGTCTCTGCTTTTGAATATGCTGTCTAGGTTGGTCATAATTTTTCTTCCAAGGAGTAAGTATCTTTTAATTTCATGGCTGCAATCACCATTTGCAGTGATTTTGGAACCCCAAAAAATAAAGTTTGACACTGTTTCTGCTGTTTCCCCATCTATTTCCCATGAAGTGATGGGACCAGATGCCATGATCTTCGTTTTCTGAATGTTGAGCTTTAAGCCAACTTTTTCACTCTCCACTTTCACTTTCATCAAGAGGCTTTTTAGTTCCTCTTCACTTTCTGCCATAAGGGTCTGCATATCTGAGGTTATTGATATTTCTTCTGGCAATCTTGATTCCAGCTTGTGCTTCATCCAGCCCAGTGTTTCTCATGATGTTCTCTGCATACAAGTTAAATAAGCAGGGTGACAATATACAGCCTTGACATACTCCTTTCCTGATTTGGAACCAGTCTGTTGTTCCATGTCCAGTTCTAACTGTTGCTTCCTGAATCTGCATATAGGTTTCTCAAGAGGCAGGTCAGGTGGTCTGGTATTCCCATCTCTTTCAGAATTTTCCACAGTTTATTGAGATATTTTATAGTTCCTTACTTTCTATGTGCAATAAACCATACTTTATTTTAATATAGCTTCTTGATCATGACTTGCTTATTTGCATCTGAAAAATTTTGCTTAATCTAAGAACTTAAACAAACTGGTATACCATTGGGATGGATAGACTTTAAATGACAAGCTAATTCATCTTACATATGTAGCAAAATAAATTCTTTCTTAAGATTCATTTCTTAAACAGCTTAAAGAACCTCCAAATTGAGTTACATTGTTGAAAAAATAAAACTTAACTCTTTTCCAAATATTTTGAGGAAAGTATATATAATTATATACTGTAATTAAATCATTGCATGTTTGAGCAGGAAAATATCCTGGCCAATGAGGACATTTGGCAGGTAAGGCCCAGAGATGGAAAATGAACTGCCTGCCATCACAATTCATTAGCAGCTGACCTTGCCCTACAGGGAACAGTTCTGGAGTCTTCATCACACTGTTATTGTCCCTAAATAATCCTAACCATACCAGGTAATCACAATGGTATGATCACTCACCTAGAGCCAGACATCCTGAAATTTGTAGTCAAGTGGGCCTTAGGAAGCGTCACTATGAACAAAGCTAGTGGAGGTGATAGAATTCCAGTTGAGCTATTTCAAATCTTAAAAGATGATGCTGTGAAAGTGCTATACTCAATATGTCAGCAAATTTGGAAAACTCAGCAGTGGCCACAGGACTGGAAAAGATCAGTTTTCATTTTAATCCCCAAGAAAGGCAATGCCAAAGAATGCTCAAAATGCTCAAACTACCACACAATTGCACTCATCTCACATGCTAGTAAAGTAATGCTCAAAATTCTCCAAGCCAGGCTTCAGCAATACATGAACCGTGAACTTCCAGATGTTCAAGCTGGATTTAAAAAAGGCAGAGGAACCAGAGATCAAATTGCCAACATCCGTTGGATCATCAAAAAAAGCAAGAGAGTTCCAGAAAAACATCTTCTTCTAATTTATTGACTACTCCAAAGCCTTTAACTCTGTGGATCACAACAAGATGGGGAAAATTCTTTAAGAGATGGGAATACCACACCACCTGACCTGCCTCTTGAGAAACCTACATGCAGGTCGGGAAGCAACAGTTAGAACTGGACATGGAACAACAGACTGGTTCCAAATCGGGAAAGGAGTACGTCAAGGCTGTATATTGTTGCCCTTATTTAACTTGTATGCAGAGAACATCATGAGAAATGCTGGGCTGGATGAAGCACAAACTGGAATCAATATTGCCAGGAGAAATATCAATAACCTCAGATATGCAGAAGACACCACCCTTATGGCAGAAATCGAAGAAGAACTAAAGAGCCTCTTGATGAAAGTGAAAGAGGAGAGTTGGCTTAAAACTTTTAAGTTGGCTTAAAAAATTGGCTTAAAACTCAACATTCAGAAAACTAAGATCATGACATCTGGTCCCATCACTTCATGGCAAATAGATGGGAAAACAATGGAAACAGTGACAGACTTTATTTTTGGGGGCTCCAGAATCACTGCAGATGGTGACTACAGCCATGAAATTAAAAGACACTTGCTCCTTGGAAGAAAAGTTATGACCAGCCTAGATAGTATATTAAAAAGCAGAGACATTACTTTGCCAACAAAGGTCTGTCTAGTCAAGGCTATGGTTTTTCCAGTAGTCATGTATGGATGTGAGAGTTGGACTACAAAGAAAGCTGAGCACTGAAGAATTGATGGTTTTAAACTGTGGTGTTGGAGAAGACTGTTGAGAGTCCCTTGGACTGCAAGGAGATCCAACCAGTCCATCCTAAAGGAAATCAGTCCTGAGTATTCATTGGAAGGACTGATGCTGAAGCTGAAACTTCAATACTTTGGCCACGTGATGTGAAGAACTGACTCATTGGAAAAGACCCTGATGCTGGGAAAGATTGAAGGGGGAAGGAGAGGGGGACAACAGAGGCTGAGATGGTTGGATGGCATCACCGACTCAATGGACATGAGTTTGAATAAACTATGGGAGTTGGTGATGGACACGGAGGCCTGGCATGCTGCAGTCCATGGGGTCGCAAAGAGTTGGACCCAACTGAGCGACTGAACTAAACTGAACTGAATCCTAACCAAAGCTAACCGTAGAAAGTCACAAAGGTTAGCTGAGTGATCCTAGGAGGTAAGGCCATCTCTGTCATTTTTAGTACGACATCTATGATGGTCAGGATGAGAGCCCAGTTCTACTGCCCGTCCATAGCAAGTTTTCCTACAGCGCTCTCACTCCTCCACTTCACAAGAACAAGGTGCCATGTCACTACTTCTATTGTTTCCCACTTGTTGAAAAAATCTATACAATACAATTGGTCATCAATCAATATAATTACATCTCTTATTTTATTTTTCACAGCGGTCCCAGTTAAATCAGAATTGGCAGTAGAAATTTTGGAGAAAGGCCAGGTCCGGTTCTGGATGCAGGCTGAGAAGCTGTCTGCCAATGCCAAAGTCAACTACATATTTAACGAAAAGGAGATTTTTGAAGGGCCGGTGGGTTTTATACGTTTTAGATTTTTTAACATATTGTTATAGGATGTCTAATAGGGCTGGGAAAGCCCTATTAGAATGCACATAAGTTGTAATAAAAACCACTGAACGTTGGGGTGGGAGGTTTAAATCATTTCACAAGTGGGAAATGAGAAAGGAAATACAGATTGATTATATCATATTACCCAAGTGAAATGGGGATCTAAAAACAACTTTTTGATAACATTTTATGATTTGGGGTAATGAAACTTTAGTTATATTTAAAAAAGTAAATGTCAGACTTTTAATAATCAATTCTGGTCAAGGTCAGAGATTCCACATATTTTGATTTTTCTGGAATCAGGATTTTGAAACCGTTCATTAAAGTGTTAACAAGGAATTTTATTAGATTATGATACTTTGGAGTTTGTGTGTTTATTTTACATGGCTTGTTATCATCCTATCTATCTCACATATTTCCTTTCTTTTCCTTTTTACACTGAAGAAATATAAGATGCATATTGACCGAAACACTGGTATAATTGAAATGTTTATGGAAAAACTACAGGATGAGGATGAAGGCACATATACCTTCCAGGTTCAAGACGGAAGAGCAACTGGCCATTCTACCCTTGTTCTCATTGGAGATGGTGAGAGTTCTGTGGAACATTATCTGAAAGCCTTTGCTACTTCCTTCAATGTAAATACCCCACCACAGGAAAGTAGTCACGTGGGAGAAGCAGGAATTATTTCTTGATTGGATTCCAGTGTTCCAGTATTATAGCTAATACTTTCCATAGTACTTTATTTCCTAGAAATGAAAAGTTAATTTAAAAGGACACCAAAGTTATCACTGGCCCACAGGCAAGACTGCACTTAAATTATCTCATGTATAAACAAGTAGTTATTACTAAAATTCTCCAGGGAAGGATACTATAATACAACCCAGACTGTATTATGTCTCAGAAACTATGAAACTCTCTTGTAATGTGTACCTGCTTTAAATTACTTAAATGAAGAAGAAAAATATGCATGAGTAGAGCATGTCAAATCAGTTAATCATCCATTACAACTTGGTTGTATGGCAGCTGTTATAAGCCAGTGTGGAAATCACCAAGATTTAAAATGTAGTATTTAATAAAGCAATGGAAACGCTGGCCAGGTCTCTACATTTGCAGTAGCCAAAGCTATTTGACCGTTTCCTGACTTCATGACCTTGAACAAGTTTCTTAGCCTTCCTAAGCCTTTTTCTTCATCTATAAATAATGAAAACAAATAGGGTGGTCTGATGTGAGTGTTATAATAATGAATGTAAATAACAGCACAGTGACTGGCATGTGCACTTTTACCGCCCAACTCTATTTCATATTTCTTTGTTTTTCGATTTTCAGTTTATAAAAAGCTCCAGAAAGAAGCCGAATTCCAGCGTCAAGAATGGATCAGGAAACAAGGTAAAAGTAGGCAGTAAATAAAGAGAAAATCTTCAGTTTCTTGAACAAAATATTCTAAGGTTATTTCCATAACAAACTAAAATGAGTATTATTGCCTTGTTAATAATGTCCTGATAAATAAAAGTAATTGAAAATATTTATCATTACAAATGATTAAAATATTACACATTTTATTACACATTTTAAAATATTTTAAAACTAAATCTTTAATTTCAAAAATTTCACTTTAAACATAAATCAACTTAGAACTTAAGAATGAGTTTGGATTTTTGCATTCATGATTAACATTGCTGCTTGCTGATGTCATTAAAATTTTATAGGTCCACATTTCGCTGAGTATTTGAGCTGGGAAGTGACTGGTGAATGTAATGTACTATTAAAATGCAAGGTAAGAAGTAAATAAATTTTTAATAATTTGGTACAAAGAGAATAAAGATAAAATAGAATGTGAGAAGAAAAGGAAGATCAATTTCTTATCTCCTCCATTCTTACCTCCTCTTATCTCTCATCATTTGCACCAAAATGATAAGTGATATGCCCTTACTGTTGAATGTTACTGTAATCGTTGGTTGGTAAGAAATATTTAAAATAATATAAAACAATATAAAAATATGGAAAGTCAAGATGATTGTTTTAATTAATCACACATGCCCTAGTTAATAAAAACAGACTTTTTTTTTATTAAGACTTTTTTTTAAAAAAAGCAGTTTTAGGTTCAGGGCAAAATTTAAGGGAAAGGTACACAGATTTCCCACTTAGCATTGTCCCTATAAGTGCGTAGCCTCCTTCATTATCAACATGCCCACCAAAATGGTACAAGTGTTACAACTGATGAACCCACATGGACACATCATCATCCAAAGTCCATAGTTTACATTCTGATTCACTCTGTGAGTTTGCACAAACATATAAAAACCTGTATCCATCATTATTGTATCATACGGAATATTTTCACTGCCCCCAAAAAGCCTTGTGCGCTGCCTGCGCATCCCTCACTAGCTCTCCCCCTACACCTGCTGCCCCACACTTTGCAGCACGTGGGATCTTAGTTCCTCAACCAGGGATCAAATCTGCATCCCCTGCGTTGGAAGATGGGTTCTTAATCGCTGGACCACCAGGGAAGTCCCTGAAACTGTTTTCTTGATTTGTATGAAGTCTTTACTTTTTCATACAGTCTAAATTATACAAGAAAATATGAATATACTCTCCCTCATAAGAAATTCTAACATCATGGATAAAGCTTAAGATCCCTTTAAGCACATGAAGTCATTTAGCCCATTTGAAATTTGTGAGATGATGTATGGATATAGGATTTAAATGAATTTCCTAAAAATTGCTAAGCGACTAATTTATTAAACCATACTTGATGGATGCTAACTAAACTTACTGCAGTGATCATTTTGCAAAAATGCATATATCAAATCATTATGTTGTATACACTAGACATATGCAATATTATATCAATTATATCTCAATAAAATTGGAAAAATATTTAATTTAAAAGATTTCTTAACCGTATTTCCCCTTTGCATTTATTTGAAAAGCTTCATTTATCTTACAAAAGTAGTTAGTTATAGATAGGGGCTTCTACATTCTGATACCTTGATAAAGTCATTTGTTTTTGTGACACAGACTATTATTTTAATCTAATGGGATTTGTCTTCCTTCAGATTTTAAATTTTTATATTTTACTTAAGTCTGTATGTTAGTTTGTATGCTTCTATGCTTTCTTCTGGAGAAGGAAATGGCAACCTACTCCAATATTCTTGCCTGGAGAATCCCATGGATGGAGGAACCTGGTGGGCTACAGTCCATGGGGTCACAAAGAGTTGGACACGACTGAGCGACTTCACTTTCACTTTCTTTCATGCTTTCTTGTCCATGAGATGATTTTAAAGTCTGTTTTTTTCTGCTGGAAATAAAGATGCTATTGATTTACTTTTATTCTTTTGTATCTATTTTATTCTAAACTCTAACAGTTAAAACAGCTTTCAGTTGATTTCTCTTGAAATCTTTACTTTTTCTTATATCCAATGCTGCATTAAGAATTATTTAATTTCATAAGAATAGCATTCCTTTATCTTGAGAAGTATAACTACTATTTTCCTCCTAGGTGGCGAATATTAAGAAAGAGACTAGTATTGTATGGTACAAAGATGATAGGGAGATTTCAGTGGATGAAAAGCATGACTTTAAGGATGGCATATGTACCCTCCTTATAACAGAGGTAGGTGACTATAAATATAAAATGCAGCGTGTTACTTCTGTACCCCATGTTCTTCCAAAATACAGAGACTAGATTATGTGTTCCTTTGCCCTGGGCATAGATCCTTGCCCTGACGTCACCCAAAAAGCAAGCAGTAAAGACACAAAGCTTCTCTCACTTTGTGATAAGTGAGGGTTTGTCAGACATCCAAACAGTGTTGGCAGGACACACAACTCTTGCCTCTCTGAGCTAGTTTTTCTCATAGATGGGTGAGTGGCAGGGCGGTTAAGCAAATTGTTCTTTGTTTGCTCTTCAGCTTCAATTTGTTCCCTAAAGGTACAGAGACAATCAAACATAGTATTTATTTCTGTATAGGTTTTTATTTACTTTTTGTCTAAAAGAAGCTGCCTTTCAAATACATGTGCTCATTAGTTTTTAAAATGAAGGCAGAGCAAAGGGTGAGGACTTTAAGCCTCAAGTCAATTGTCACCTTAGAGGGTGAAAACTCGGGGCTGCTGGCTAGCCAGTTTTGATGGATAGTCCCTCTGGGAACTGGTCATTGCTCACATGGCTGAATGCTTGTTCAGTGTGTTTTGATGGCAGTTCTATAAATCATGGGCCCTGAAAAATGCAAATGCCATATCCTGAGGCTACAACAAGCTGCAATCTGGTGTATCTCTTCTCCCCTTAGTTTTCCAAGAAAGATGCTGGTATTTATGAAGTTGTCCTGAAAGACGACAGAGGAAAAGATAAGAGCAGACTGAAGCTTGTGGATGAAGGTCAGTCCACCAGGGTCCATTCCGTGTGTTCCATACACCAGTGACCAGAATTCTAAGTGAGACTGAGCTGGGAGATTCAAGTCATGCTCGTCTTTTGTCCATAGGTTTCGTTTTAATTGCCATTACGGCAGAGCAAATTTTATTAAAAAACAAAAACCACTTTTAGTCTTCCTTTCAAGTCAGAAATGTAGTTTTGATCCTCAGAGAATGTATAGTTGACAATCCACTAGAGGTCTGTTTTCAATATCAATCATCATTTTTGTTTCAAACCTATGAAGACTGTTTCAGGATCAAATACTACCATGAAAAACATGTCTCAAAATAGTCCACTATTTTAAAGGTGGCAGGAAAGGTTATACATGGAACGCAAAGCCTCTCAGTTAGTAGCAGAGCAAGAAAACAATTTCCATTTTCCCAAGGCCTCTGATGACAATTGTATCATGATAAAGAAAACCTACATGGGACGCCCACATTTCCAGTTTTGTTCCCGAGCAAGATCTTTAGCAACATTGCTGACGAACAGCAGAAGTCTGACTTCAATTTTGCCTTCCCACTCTTGGTGGAGGCAGGACTAAATGTGCTTTTTGTTTATTGGCAAAAAGCATTAATTAGGGTGAGAACTATCAGGGAACTCAGATGGTTAATTCACCATGAATTGATACCACAGATAAGAAAACTTCCTCTAAGGTAAACGAAGCCTTCCTGGGACTTAGGAAGAAGGGAATTCTAAAGCAAAAAATATTCCTGGGATTCTCACGGTGACTCTTTCTCTAGAATGTAAATATGGTGACAGTTTACAAAGAATTTGAGGGAACAAAAATATCAAAATAGGAGCAGAGATCTTTTAAAACTTGATAACAATTGAGTTCTTTGAGCTTGTATTGTCAATTGGTCAATAAGTCCATCTTGTGACAGGATGCTTTTGAGAGTGTATGTAACTAATTATGTGAGATTGAACTTGACATTGAGCATGTTTATGCTAAAGCTTTATGAATCTCTTTCCACAGCCTTTAAAGAGCTAATGACTGAAGTATGTAAAACAATAGGTAAGTTCTCACAAGGCAATACTTCCTTATTCTCTGGGGTGGGCTTGGTTTTGTTCAGTCGTGTCTGATTCTTTGCGACCCCATGGACTAGCACCTCAGGCTCCTCTGTCCCTGGACTTCTCCAGGCAAGAATACTGGAGTGGGTTGCCATTTCCTTCTCCAGGGGATCTTCCCTTCTCAGGGATCGAACCTGTGTCTCCTGCATTGGCAGGGAAATTCTTTACCACTGAGCCACCTGGGGAGACTGGGATGGGCTTACAGGTGTGTTAAATACGTGTTTTCTTCTTGCAGCTCTGTCTGCAACAGATCTGAAGATCCAGAGCACAGCTGAGGGCATCCGGCTGTACTCTTTTGTTACTTACTACGTGGATGATCTGAAAGTTAACTGGTCCCACAAGTAAGTGAATAAAAACCTAACTGCTGTGTAGAAGTCCTTTCTCCACTCAGAGGAAGGACTGGAGCAAACAACAGCCCTCTCTTGCACTCAGGTAAGGAGTCTGCTTACTTCTCAAGTCTGATGTTGAGAAGTGTAGGACAGAAACATCCAGGCCGTCCCTTCAGTGTGAGGTTAGCACTCTCCCTTAGCATGGACGTGGTGAGGCCAGTCATGGCTTGGAGCATCTGTCTCTGCGATCTGTCGTTGTTCAGTCGCTCAGTTGTGTCTGACTCTTTGCGACCCCGTGGAGTGCAGCACGTCAGATTCCTCTGTCCTCCACTATCTCCCAGAGTTTGCTCAAACTCCTGTCACTGAATCGGTGATGCCATCCAGCCGTCTCATCCTCTGTCACCCCCTTCTCAAATCGCAATTTGTAGATGCCTCTGTAACATTACCTCCACCTGCACACAATCACGCTTTGCCAGGTTCTTATCCGGTCTTTCCAAGCACACCTAACCTCTGCTGTGCTCTGGACAAAACTGCAGCAGGCTGCACCACGTTTCCTGTTGTGTGACTTAAAGCTCATTGACCCCAGAAGCCTGATCCAAAGAGGTGCCCGATTTTATCATCATTGTCATTGTAGCAGTTGGCATAGTGGGGCATTAGCATGTTTTCTCAGAAGGCTTTGGACATCTCAAGATGACTCTGGGAATGTGTATTTGAACTAGACTGAGCCTGAAGATCCATTCTAATCCCAGGCTTCCTTAGTGCAATTGTGGAGGGATTTCATTCAAGTTCTTCTTGGGGATTCCAAGGCCTGAAGTAGGTTTCTTAGTCAAACCAGGCCTCCCATTGACACCATTGAGAGGATCCCTGACCTCTGTGCTTCACTGAAATTTCCTGAGCTGAGAGGCCAGCAGGCTGCCGCAGAAACCAGTAAGGCACATCCACCTTCACCCACTCTTGGGGTGCAGTGGACACTCGTTCCCAAAGTCCTTGTGCAGCCTGCCGAGCAGAGGTTACTGTGGGTCCCTGGGAGGAGTCAAACAACTGTGTACTTAGAGCTTCCCTTCAGTGGTGTTGACTTAAAAAACAGTCACAACCTGAAAGTTGAGAGTTATTTTTTTTTTTTTTTTGAGAGTTATGTTTTATTTGGTGCAAATTTTTAGGACTTAAGCCTGGGAGGCAGCTTCTCAAGTAGCCCTGAGAGAACTGTTCTGAGGAGGTGGGGGGAGAAGTCAGGTTACATAGATGTCTGCAACAAAGGGAAGGTAGTCTGAACATCAAAAGTATTTCTGTAAATTTAAGAAAACCAGATGTCTCAAGTTAAGGAATTCATTGCTTTTCTCTATATGGGAAGGTGCAAGTCTGGGCTTACTGAAATCATTCCTTTCATTTGTATCTCAGCTATCTGGGGGCAGTATCTTGCATTTTTCACATCCTGAGCCCCTCAGGGCTCACCTGTAGGGAGTGGTTGCAGCCTCATGGTATTGATCCCAGTTATTGTTCTCCTTCCTGGGTGCCCTCTGGGCTCAGAAATTCACATTTGAGGGGCTGTGATCACTCAAGGCGTGACTTCCTTGTTTACTAATATGGCAAGAATAGTCCATTTCTCAGTGGACATGCATTGCTCCAAGCCCTTTAGAGGTATGAAATCATTTAATATTCAAACTCGGTGAGATGGGTACTTATCACTTTAGTGACTAGGAAGCTCAGGCTCTGGGAGGTGACTTGCCTGAGGTCATCAACTCTGTGATAAGTGAAGGGCTGAAACCAGGAAGCCTGGCTGCAGAGCTCCTCCATCACAGCACTACTCTGGATTCAAGTTTCATTAAACGTCTAGGTTGAACATTTCACCAGAACTGGGTCCCATGAAGCATTCATTTGTTTCTTGAAAATGACTTTACTTTTATGCAGAACAGCATTTTGTTAGGTTTATTGTTATTACTATTGATTTCCTGAATTCTTTTTAAAAAAATGAAAACAAGTAAAATTCCACTTTGAATGCCTGGAGTTTCATTCCTTTGTTCTATTTCTCAGAATACATTTTAGGAAAGTGATTGTAAGGTAAAATAGATCAGATTCTAGGAAATTCCTCTGTGACATCTAGGGCATTCTAATATATCCGTCTGAAGAATAAGAGAAGATAGATTAATTGAATCAAAAGGCTGTACATCATCTCTAATAGAATTACCTGTTCCCCAAAATTAGAACATTGGGTTTTAAGGAAACTGCTGTCAGACTAGTAAGGCATAAGCTTCATACATCGTTTGGTATGTCAGCTACATGAGTGTTTTGTGTGCACACAGACGTGTGACTGTAAAAGGCTCAGGAACCAAGGACCGATTGCTCTCCCTGTGTTTATGTAAGTATGTGGTGTGATGCAAAAAAAAAACACCTTAAAATGGGTTTGGATCTTGACTTTGCTCCTCTCTTCCCTTGGATCTTAGGCAAGTCATCCAATTTTCTGAAACTCAGGTTTCCCTCATATAAAATAGAAGCAGTAATACCTGTTCTAACTCATAACACTGATGGACTCAATAAGAGAATTAATCACACTTTGAAAACCGTGACATGCTTTACAGATGTAAGGTACTATTATGCGATCTTGTGGACTGTATTCCACCAGGTTCTGTCCATGGAACTTTCCAGGCAAGAATACTGGAGCAGGTTGCCATTCTGTTCTCCAGGGGATCTTATAGACCCAGGGATCAAGTGCATATCTCTTGCATCTCCTGCACTGACAGGCAGATTCTCTACCATTGTGCTATGGGGAAGCCCATTATGCATGTTAGCCAGAGATTAAAGAACTCAAGACTTATCACAGCAAAGCAGAGAACTGTCTGCCTTTCTAACTCTTTAGGACATATATATATTGCTCAGGCTAAAGTCTATGGGTACAGATGGGTTCCTTTACCCTATGTTTTATGACATTTTAATTTTAATATCTTTTAAAGAATGTGGTATATAAGAAAAATGCTGAATGTTTATTTGAAATCTGAAATTTCTGATGGAGATTTTTGTTTTTTTTATTTTTTTAAGTTCATTTTATTTATTACAATCCCAAACATAATACATGTTTGTTTTAGAAAATATATTTACCATCATACTAAAATTAGAAAGAGTTTATAATATGATACCACCCATGGCTTTCCTAGCCACAGTATGAACATTTTGAGGAAACTTCCAGTCTTTTCTCCATGCATAATTGTTGCTGTAAAAAAGTAGTTTTGTATAGTACCTTATTTTTTCTTGGTCTTCCCTGGTGGCTTAGATGGTAAAGAATCTGCCTGCAATGCAGGAGGGAGACCCAGGTTGGATCCCTGGGGTTGCCGTTTCCTTCTCCAATGCATGAAAGTGAAAAGTGCAAGTGAAGTCGCTCAGTCATGTCCAACTGAAAGGTTGTTGTTGAATCACGCGAATACACTGGAATTCTTGGCCCCCGGAGGAGAAGAATTCAATCCGGGGCCAGAGACGAGGCTTGATTGCTCAGAGCTTTTGTGTAATAAAGTTTTATTAAAGTATAAAGGAGATAGAGAAAGCTTCTGACATAGGCATCAGAAGGGGGCAGAAAGAGTACCCGCTTGCTAGTGTTAACAATGAGGTTATATAATCCAAAGAATGTCTGGAGGTTGTAAAGACCTCATCAGACCTACTCCCATAATTTACATTTTAAGATAACACTGTCCTCAGGCAAGATACATCCTTGTAAAGACCAGGTCTACTCCCATAATTAACATTTTAAGATAACAGAAGGTTGAATCCAAAGACTGTCCTTAGGCAGGATACATTATTGTTATATAATCCTAAGGAATGTGGAGAAAGAAAAAAAGTTTGTCCTTTCTTCCTCCTTGAGAATTCCAGACCCCTCTCTCCTTGGGGACCCCTAGACTCCCTATCAAACTGCCTAGGAAATGACTCTCTCACAACTCTTAGCGACCCCATGAACTGTAGCCTACCTGGCTCCTCTGTCCATGGATTTTCCAGGCAAGAGTACCGGAGTGGGGTGCCATTGCCTTCTTCAAGGAAGATCTATAGCTACGACTTATTTTTTTCTATTTCCTCACATGTTTATGAACTTTTCATAGAGTTTAACATCATTGAGAGTATATTGTGTGTGTGTGTGTTAATTGCTCAGTTGTGTCTGACTTTTTGCAGCTCCAAGGACTGTAGCCCATCAGGCTCCTCTGTCCATGGAATTCTCTAGGCAAGAATACTGGAATGGGCTGCCGTTCTCTTCCCCAGGGGATCTTCCTGACTCAGGGATTGAACCTGGATCTCCTGTGTTGCAGGCAGATTCTATACCATCTGAGCCACCAGGGAAGCCCCTGAGAGTACACTACTTCCACCTTTCTTCTCATATTTCATCTTTAACAGTAGTGTTTGTAGACTGTCAGATCCAAGGGCTCTATTTGCTTTTATTGTCTTGTAAAGAAGATGATGTGCGGTTCTGCATATGACCAGCTACAGAATAGGAGGAGACACACATCCAGGGTCAGAGTAGGTGCCTCATTCATTTTGACAGCAACTCTGCTTCTCATTTATTCTTGGCCTGACTACTGAGCACATATTTACATTTGTCTTAAATAGCTTTGTAACCACGTGTGTCAGTAGATATCAGCCACAGATGAACCTCCTTAGATCTGTTTTTAACTAGTCTGTAAAAACCCCATTTATAGCCATAGACCATCTGTGTGAGACGTGCAGTAATAATATGTGGAGTTTGGCCTTTTCTGTTTAAAGATTAGTCCTACAAATAAAACCAAGCAGAAACAAAGATGATTAATACCCCTGAGAAGTACTGGTGCTGCAATCTGAGTCCAAGACCACTATTGGGAGGTCAGTGTGCAGACTGCCGCACCCCACCACTCCAGGCCTTGGAATCCTTGTTCTGTGATTCAGGGCCCATAATGTCTCTGAAGCAGAAGAGCATGTGAGGATCTCATGTTATTTTGAAAGTCTGTAAAACTTGATGATAAGACCTTCAATACAAGACAAAGTAAAGGTAAGCTCTGGATGAAAGCCACTGATAACAAGGTTTCCTTTTGATCAAAACAGTGGGACTGCTATTAAGTACTCAGATAGAGTTAAGAGTGGGGTCACCGGAGAACAGATTTGGCTGCAGATCAACGAGCCCACCCCCAACGACAAGGGCAAGTACGTGATGGAGCTCTTTGACGGTAAAACCGGACACCAGAAGATGGTGGACCTTTCTGGACAAGGTAAACGGGTGCTCTGCAGGTTAGAACCTAAAGTGGAGATTGCTGTTGCTGTTGTTCAGTTGCTAAGTTGTGCCCAACTCTTTGTGACCCCATGGACTGCAGTATGCCTGGCTTCCCTGTCCTTCACCACCTCCCAGAGTTTGCTCAAACTCCTGTCCATTGAGTCGGTGATGCCATCCAATCATGTCATCCTCTGTCACCCTCTTCTCCTATTGCCCTCAGTCTTTACCAGCATCAGGGTCTTTTCTAATGAGTCAGCTCTTTGCATCAAGTGGCTAAAGCATTGGAGCTTCAGCTTCAGCATCAGAACTTCCAGTGAATATTCAGGGTTGCTTTCCTTTAAGATTGACTGGTTTGATCTCCTTGCTGTCCAAGGGTCTCTCAAGAGTCTTCTCCAGCATCACAATTCAAAAGCATCAACTGTGAAAGATGTGGGCTTTTTTTTAAAAGGATGGAGGCTTCCTGTACTTTATAGCAGGTCCCCACTGGCTATTTTACCCATGGTAGTGTATGTATGTCAATGCTACTCTCCCAGTTCATCCCACTCAAAACTTATTTAGATTTGCTTTTACTCTCTGCCCACTGAAGCTCGTTTAACTACCCAACTCTCAAATCCCTCTCAAACAAGAGGCCTTAGGTTGTTTGACCAGCATGGTCCCCTGCAGGAAACGCACGAGCTCAGCCAGGCTGTCTCCGT
>NW_011492730.1:1293865-1307637 GCF_000754665.1 Bison bison bison
CTCCGTGTGTGATGTGAGCGAGAAGAGCAGCCCTAAGTAGCCTGTTTAGCCCAGCTGTCCACCTCCACAGCCTGTAAGCCTGGCTTTGTGCTGATTTCTCCCATCTATAAAAGGGGGCAGACTGGTTTTATGTACATATTTTCTAGACGTAAAATGTTACAATTCCCAGGCCTCAGGGGAACTTAAAGACCAGGTGAGAAAGATTCAAAAATGAAGCTGTATTTTTGCCTGACATCTTCAAAGTCCCTTACTCTGTAGGCTCGAAAAAAAATTATTTTAGAACTCTCATTTCTTTGTTTCTATGTCTTTTATTTTGTCTCCTGCATAGCATAGAAGCAGTGCTTCAGGCCAGCACTGGCACACGCTGTGATCAATTGCAAACGGACGGGCTGGACCACAGAACAGAGTGTTTAACTGTCTGTGACGTGCAGAATGATTTAATGAGAGGAAAGCTTTTCTGTTACTCAGGATTTTTAACAGAACCAACCCATATTTGAAACAGACCTTTCTTCCCATTCCTTCTTTTTTTAAAAAAAAACTTTTTATTTTGTACTGGGGGCTTCCCTGGTGGCTCAGATGGTAAAGAATTTGACTGCAATGCAGGAGACCTGGCTTCGATCCCTGGGTCAGGAAGATCCCCAGGAGAAGGGAATGGTAACCCACTCCAGTATGCCTGGAGAATTCCATGAACCTCTAGAGGAGGCTGGTAGGCTACAGTCCACGGGTCACACAGAGCTGGACACAACTGAGTGACTAGCACATAGCCGATTAACAAACAATGTTGTGATAGTTCCAGGTGAACAGCGAAGCTGTTCAGCCATACGTATGCATGTATACATTCCCCGCCAAACCCCGCTCCCATCCAGGCTGCCACACAGCACTGAGCACAGTTTCATCCCATTCTGTCTTTGGCTGAGTGAAACTTTGCTTTTCTGTTTGGAGGGTTGAAGTCTTCTCACTGAATTGAGAGCTTCTAAAATCCACTATTTCATGCTTTCTGCTTAGAAAGTATTTGCTTCTCTTGTTAAGCCTTTGAGTCATAGGGACTGCTTGGGTGCAGCCTCCTTCATAGCCCACCATGTCATGTCTGGACTGATTACACTGCGCTCACATTGTGAGCTCTTGTAGGCCCCTGTGTGTGGCCAGTTCTGGGTGAGAAAATTCTAACTTCTCTTTTTTTCTCTTCAAGCCTACGATGAAGCCTTTGCGGAATTCCAGAGATTGAAGTAAGTCCCCCCCCTTTCCCAACGACGCCCCCACAGGACCCTTGTCTCTGACCCGTGCTCCTCCCCGGCTGAGTCAGCGGGACAGAGGGTCCTGAATTGGGGCAAATGCAAGCGGAGCAGCACTTCCCGCTGCTTTGCTGAGCGGCGGAAACAGAAATGCAGTCGGGTTGGCTACTTGACAGTAACACTAAAACAAAACCCTTCTTTGTTTGCATGTTTGTTCGTTTCTCTCAACCACAGACAAGCTGCCATCGCCGAGAAAAGTAAGTAAACCCCTTTGAGTTTATTCCTAGTGTGGCTTCAAAATACAACTTTATTTTTCTATTATTACTGCAGACGGAGGAGAGTGAAAGCATTTTTTTTTCCTTTTCTTTCATTTCTATGTATATTTTTAAAACCTTAGGTGTTCCGCATGTGTTGTCCTTTAGTCTCTTGAGTAAGACTGTCTGGAAAAGAAGGTCTCAGGTTACACTGTAAGAATGGCTCCCAGCCTCAACATGAAAAATCTCTGGGCTGCAAATCACACAGTAGGTTGTTCATCGCTTGCAGCTGGCGGCCTATGTCAGAAAAGTGTATATATTGAGTTGGCCAAAACAATTCCTTTGGGATTTTTCCATAAGATGTAATGGAAAAATCTGAACAAGCTTTTTGGCCATGCCAATATGTTAAGGAAAAGAAAAAATATTAATGAAACTTGTAGATTGATATGTAAATCACTATAGCTGGTCCCCCAACAAGTGGTCCCATTTTTCTGAAAGACCAAGTAAGGCTGAGTGACCCTGACCCAGGGGTCAAGCCTGTGTCTGCACAAGTGTGCTCTCTCCCGACCCCTCTCAACTGTGCTTCACACACAGAGGAGTCTATAGAATCCTGGGATCTACAGGATCTACGGATAAACCATCGTGATGATTCAGGCTCTTTCTCAGGGTGGGAGCAGAATTTGAAAACCATTGAAGGTTGTGGTTGTAGAGTCAGTCCTGAACTCAGGGACGGGAACCAGGAGGAGGAGGAGTGAGACTGTCTGCTGACCGTCTATCCCCTCTCTTGAATTCTCCTGTGGACAAGAAGCCTGACCCTCCCTCTGCTCCATGAGCTTCTTCCTGAGGTCTCTGGACCACAGTATCTTAGAGCTGGAAGAGACCTGAGAGCCTGTCTAGATTCCTGTTCTTAAATAATTGCACAGAACACTTAATTCAAACAAAATCTTCCACGTGGACCCGATAACACAGGTGAGGGCCAAGCTATCTTCACGGAAGTCAGGATGAATCCCAGGTACACCAGGGAGCAGAGTAGACAAGCTTCATATCCATGGGTTTAATGCAAGCCCCACCCCCATAATGAGGAGACTGAGGTCCCCATACTGACATGACTCACCTAGTACCATCCAGGAAGTGGTACAGGGGGCCAGGCAGTGGGTTGGGGCCACAGGTGGTGTTACATGCAATGGAATCAACAGCAAAAGGCAGTCGAGACTCATTCAAAGCTTTAGCCTGACTTAGTGGAGAAGGGAATGTATAATAGAAATAAGGATGTAGAGTCACACATTTACTAAAGCAGGCTGAAAAGGAGAGAGTGGTGCCACTGCATTAGTGCCGAATGAATGACTGAAAGGCATCCTTCCATGGGACCGAGGCTGTCATAGCTTCAGCACAAAGCTTGGCGGAGCGGGGGGTGGGGGTGTCAGCCCTGGATTTCAGCATCCCTCCTACCCCTGTCCCCTCAGTCATAGAAAGGGGCCCTGCAGGACATCTGAAGAATTCCCCAGAAATGAGAAAGGGACTCTCTTTAGGGAAGGCCTCAAGGAAAGCCCATGTCTTCTCCAGCCTCCAGACCTCCTGGCACACAGCCTCCACTTATGCAGCTTTTCTGAATCAGAGGGGAGCCCATGGAAGAGGCCACACTCTGCCCTGCCCCCTCTGACCAGCCGAGCTCACTGAGCTGCAGGAGGGCCAGGCTGAGAACAGCCACTGGGGTTACAGAGCCGATCGTGGTGTGATCTCAGGTCCAGATAGAGGCACCTGTGTGTGAAGGAGATGAACGTTCAGAAACTGCAGGGTCATTTGCTTATTTTGCACAGTGAAAGCAGGTATACAATGACTATAAGGAGAAGGAAACTAAGTAGGACCATGAGTTCCGCTGGGTGGCTCTGTGCGTGTGATGGCTGGTGCTTGTGGCTTCAGTGATTAACCAGAAATGCCTGTGCTTACAGATCGTGCCCGGGTGGTGGGTGGCCTCCCCGATGTGGTCACCATCCAAGAGGGCAAGGTAAGTTTGAGGCACTCCTGTCCCCACTTCTTCCACACTGGAAAGGTGTTCCTGTGCCCCAGACTTGGTTCCCACCATCTTCATCATATGCTATGGCTGCTCATGCCTGACTTCAGTAGAGCCACAGACAAGGTTCAAAGTGTAGGCAGTTTTCCACTCATCTGAAGATGTTTTGTAGGCCAAGCATCAGGATGTTCATTTGTTTAATGTGGCATGTGCAGACCTCTTAGTCTCTTTCCAGAAGTGATGTCCCTTTAAAATCAGGAGAAGCAGAAAATGTTCAATCGTAACTATACAACAAACATAATTGAAGAAAGAAGCAACCCCTAACGCTAGTGGAAAGTGGGCTGACCTATGGGATTCCTCATCTTTGAAGGGAAATGTGCTGTGAATCTCTATAGGCTCCATCATAGCAGAAAACTGACTTATTTCCATTTGATTTTAAACTGATACTTGTTTGCTCCATAATAATCTCTCTGAAGAGCAGTGAATGTCATGTGTAACCTGGGTTCACTTTCTTCATCCCTGAAAAAAGTGAAAGTGAAAGTGTTAGTCACTCAGTCATGACTCTTTGTGACCCCATGGACTGTAGCCCGCCAGGATCCTCTGTCCATGGAATTCTCCAGGAAAGAACACTGGAGTGGGTTACTGTTCCCTTTTTCAATGGTAATAGTTTCTCTTAGTGGCAGTAGTTTGACTCATATTTTTCTTCCTGAAATGCATTTGCAGAATAATTCAATAAGAAGTTCTAATTAATCATGGAAAGAAAATAAATTTCTTTTTATCTACCCAATTCTAAATGATACTCTTATGGAAAAGGCAACAAGGCCCTTCCAGATAGAAGGGTATTCTTTTCCATGTATATGGTGAGCCCTGCTCTTTTTCTTATAACTTCTGGACTTCAGTAAGAAAAAAATGCAAGAATGGAATTTAGGACTTCCCTGGTGGTCCAGTGGTTAAGAATCCATCTGCCATTACAGGGGACACAGGTTCAATCTCTGGTCCAGGAAGATCCCACATGCTGCAGGGCAACTAAATCCATGTACCACAGCTACTGAAGCCCGCACACTCTAGAGCCCATGCCCTGCAACAGGAGAAGCCACAACAATGAGAAGCCCACGCGCCACAGGTAGAGAGTAGCCTCTTCGTGCTGCAACTAGAGAAAGCCCACTCGCAGCAACGAAGACCCAGCACAGCCGGAATAATTTAAAAAATTATGTATACCTATGGCTGATTCCTGTTGGGGTTTGACAGAAAACAGCAAAATTCTGTAAAGCAATTATCCTTCAATAAAAATAAATTAATTAAAAAAAATTAATTTCTTCAGATGAAAAATTCTAAAAAAAAAAAGGAACTTAAAATGTGAAGTAAATTCATCATCTTTGGTCATCAGGGAAATACAAATTAAAACCATAGTGAAATATGACACAGCAGCAGAATTACTAAAATATAAAAGTGACAACAAAAAATGCTGGTGAAGCTGCAGAGAGACTGAATCACTCCTACACAACTGTTGGGTATATAGACTAAAATTATACAGCTACTCAGGAAAACAGTTTGGCAATCTCTTAAAGTAATGAAATATATATTTACCATACCATCCAGCAACTGTACTCCTGGGTATTTATCTCAGAGAGATTAAAATGTATGCTCACATAAAAACATGCACACAAATGTTCATAGCAGCTTTATTCATAATAGCCCCAAACTGGAAACAGCCCAGGTGACCCCCGCAGGTATATGCATACCATGGCACCCTTCTGAGCAACAGAAAGAGACAAATTGTTCACATCTGCAGTAATTTGGATGAATCTGCAAGGAATTATGCTCAGTGGAAAAGGTACTCTGGAAATGTTACCTCCTGTATGATGCTATTTATATAATGCTGTGGAAGTTATAATAATTGAGAAACAGAAAACAGGTTAGTGGTTGCCAGGAGTTAGGAACTGGCTTGGAAGTGGGGAGGTGTGTGTGGTTATAAATGGACCACAGGAAGGATTGTGGTGGGAATGGAAATGTTCTATATCCTGACTGATGTGGTGGATACACAAACCTGGACAGGTGATAGAACCGAATAGATCTAAATGCACACAAGCACAAGAACGCAGGGGAAATCATTATATCAGCATCTGTCTCCTGGTTGTGCTTTTATGCTGTAGTTTTGTAAAATGTTACTACTGGGGAAAATTTGGTAAAGGAAATCTATTATTTGATAGATCTAAACATTGATCTTTTAAAGTAAGAGGCTTTCAGCACAGATGGTAATATAATAAAATATTAGGAAAGAGGAATACATTTTGGCAGAGCACCTTTGCAACTGCAGCAGCTTGAGTGGGTTTGGGGGGAGAGATAAAGTGAGCAAGACGGGACATGAAAATGAGTCACATTATTGAAGCAGCTGTGGGGCTTCTGCTGCTGGGCTTGTTGACACAAACGAAATGGAAAAGCGAGCAGGTGGAGATGATGACAATGAGGAGATGTCTCTACTGAGACAGGGTCCAAAATGCCACCTTAGAGCAAAAGGCCTTGGTGTGTTTATGGGAACTGGAAGCAAATGCCTTCTTGGGGCTTTGATCATAAGTGTTCCCAAAGCCAGAAAACCAAGGCCCCAGAGAAACCTCCTCAAGTGTGATTTTGAAATGTAACTTGCACAGGTGCACACAGCCTGGCCCGGCAAGTTTAGGCTTGTCCTCCATCCGGTCACCCCCAGAAGGATGCCTCAAGGTGGGTGTTACATCTGATACATCTCCTCCCCTCTCCTAACACCTGTTTTGCAGGCGCTTAACCTCACGTGCATCGTGTGGGGCGACCCGACTCCAGAGGTGTCCTGGCTGAAGAATGAGAAGCTCCTGGCCTCGGACGAGCACTGCAACCTGAAGTTTGAGGCTGGCAAGACGGCCTACTTCACCATCAGTGGGGTCAGGACATCTGACTCGGGCAGGTACGGGCTGGTCGTGAAGAACAAGTATGGCTCGGAGATCAGCGACTTCACCGTCAGCGTGTTCATCCCAGAGGAGGAAGCCAGGAGCGTTGCAGAGGAGCCCCAGAAGGGCAACAAGAAGGCCAAGTGACCAGAGGGCGAGGGGGCCGAGGGGCGAGGAGGGGAGAGCCTCGGCCAGCTGCCTTGGGTCACGTGTGTGCAGGTGGTTTGAGCTGAGCACCAGGAAGCCTCCAATTCCCTATTTTTGTGCCGGCTTTGGGGGGTGGCGGGGGGGATTGTCAAATCTTTGTTCATGTAAGAAAGCACCAAATAGCAACATTTTACTCATTTTTCTTTATTCACAAATTGTATTAAGAAAATAACATTGGTAACATACATGTTAGGAAACAGTTTTAAGGCAGAGACCAGAATAGAGTCAGAGGGATGTAGACCGATGGTCAGAGGAAGAGCTGTGGAGCTGTGTGGACGTGGCTGGCCTGTGAGCAGTCGGCTCTCCCGGTTGTCAGTGATGTGTCAGCATCTCGTCCCAGTGAGACCAGCTGGTAGGCCGGCCGGTCTGTGTCGAGCGTTGTGACGGCAGCAGTGTGCGTTTGTGGGCGGCTGGTGATCTGGAACCTCCCGGTCCTAATAGATAGTTCCCACCCCTCTCTCCCCCATCAGCGCTTCTCTTGTTTCACCATTTTGGCTGCCTAGCTGGGTGGTCTCCACTGCACCTTTCTTGTCGCTTCTTGTAACATGTCTTCTGATTTAAATTCCTTTGGCTAAAACAGTGAGCTATTGGTATCTAGAGGATCCGTAGAAGAGACTATTCAAAGTTTAGCTTTAGGAAGTTAATATTCAACAATATTGACGTAATAAATTTAAAAATCTAGGCCTTAAACCCTTGAAGTTTGACTTTAAAACCTTATTTTTCCAATTTAAAATATTAGCCACTGAAATATTAATTTTAAGAGTGTTTTAATAACATAAGTTCCCTTTAACTTGTTAAATTGTGTGTGTGTTCAGTTGCTCAGTCATGTCCAACTCTTTGTGATCCCATGGACCATAGCCCACCAGGCTCCTCTGCCCATGGGATTTCCCAGGCAAGAATACTAGAGTGTTGCCATTTCCTCCGCCAGGGATCTTCCCAACCCAGGGATTGAACCTATGTCTCCTGTGTTGCTGCCGGATTCTAATTAATATATTTGCTTTTCATTTTAAGTAACACTATTGTCTGACTTAACTGACGAAAACTTTCCAAGAACTTAAATAATTTTACCCATTAAACTAAGCATATAAATATAGAAAATGTTGATTTCTTTCATATGTTCTCAAATTGTACATGAACTTAGTAAGACTTCAACATAAAATCACAATCAATTAAACAGTTTAGTTAGAATCGTAAGATAAGTTGTTACTAAGATAAATGATCAGAAACATTACCAGTATGTAAATATCAAATAGGAACAGACTTCATAATGCAAAAATACTAATTTTACCTACATGTAGCCCCTAGGGCCTGAACAAAAGGCGTGAACTCACACTGTTTGCCATGGGGAGCTGGACACCAAGACCTCATCACAGCTCTGGGACGCACAAAAGGTAGCTTAGTCAAAAAAACAGGGATAGTAAAAAAACAAACAAACAGGAACAGTAAAAAATATCACCAACTGACATGGAGAAGCTCTACAAAACTTACCATCTGCCTGGCAGTAGTTCTGGGGAGAAAAACAAAGTGAATGGGTTCCTGAAGCCAGCGCTGTGTGCTCGTGGGGTCCAGATTTACCGCAATACCACATGGTGTAGGAACCCAAGCCAAGCGTTCCCATGAAAATGGCTAATGTCTGGGCCCCAGAAAAGCAAATGTAAATGACGCTATAAGGAACTTCTGTGTCTGCCCACAAAGGATTGCTGTCATGGAAATCATTCTCCCACCATAAACCACTAGAAAATCTGACACAATATATGCGGGACAAAAAACTGGGGCGTTGGCTAGCGGACTTGCAGGGGTGTGATGCCCCAGAGAAGGAAAACAGTAATGAGAGACTGGTGAGGGTTCAGACTTGTTGTATGGACAGTGGATGGTGTTCAGGCTGCAGTCCAGCCAGGAGGACCCAAAGAGAATGTCAGACTCACTGAGTTGAGGAGATGGAGACTGAAGTTCAAGGAGGCTGAGGTGGCTGGGATTCATGGGAAGGGGCATTGGAGGAAGAGAGTCTAACAGAGAGGAGCATGGACTGCAGCAGATGGGTCTCCAACTGAGTGCTGCTCTGAGGGTTCTGGGGAGAGCTCAGGAGGTGGGGGGACCAGCAGTCATAGGAGCCCATGCAGACTGCGAAAAGTTCTCCTTCCCACCAGCCGGAAGGGAAAGACTTTATAATACATGGGGCATGGATAGAGGCCTCAGAAGTTTCTCACCTTATTGTGTGTGTATGTGTGTGTGCGCGTGTGTGTGTGCACGCGCGCTCAAAGTCATCACCGACTGTTTGCGACACTATAGAGTGTAGCCTGCCAGCCTCCTCTGTCCATGGGATTTCCCAGACAACAATACTGGAGTGGGTTGCCATTTCCTCCTCCAGGGGATCTTCCTGAGCCAGGGATTGAACCTGCGTCTTCTGCCTTGGCAGGTAGATTTTTTTACTGCTGAACCACCGGGGAAGCCCTTCTCACCTTAGTAGTGGGGCTAAATTAACTTTAAACTAAAAGCTGCTCTAAACCCACCCTAACAAAGCTTGAAAGTAAGCCTCGAGAGGATCAAATATCTATGGTGACCTAATGCTGTGTCAGGACAAAGTGCAACACACTCTAAATGAATGAATTACCAACAGTGTGAAATTCATAACAGTTGGAATCCAATCAAAGAGGGCAAAGAAGAAAATATGACTAAGAACCAAGAGAAAAGTACATTAAAGATAAATAAGTCCTGGAGATGTAAGGTACAGCATGGTGACTGTAGTTAATAATTGTTGTTTAGACACCAAGTCATGTCCAACTCTTTGTGACCCAATGGACTGTAGCCTGCAAGGCTCCTCTGTCCATGGGATTTTACAGGCAAGAATACTGGAGTGGGTTGCCATTTCCTTCCTGACCCAGAGATCAAACCCTCACCTCCTGCTTGGCAGGTGGTTCTTTACCACTCAGCCACTGGGGAAGCTCGTAGTTAATAATACCATATTACTTGCTTGCAAGTTCCTAAGAGAGTAGATGGTAAAAGACTTCATCATAAGAAAAGAAATTTGTAACTGTGTGAGGTGATAGAGGTTAACTAAACTTATGATGGTTTTATCATTTTACAATGTATACATATGTCAAACCATGTTGCATACCTAAAACTAATACAGTGTTATATGTCCATTATATCTCAGTAAAACTGGGAAAATACTTTATACACAAATATTATGGAAGTATCAAGAATAATTCATTATTAAGTTAATACTATTTGATCAGATAATGAAAATTCAGAATAATTTTTAGTCCTTTTAAGCACAATGTAATCCCAACAGGAAATGTAATCATAATTTTAATGAAAGATATTTAAGTAGCTTTTGAAATATGATGAGCTATGTGTATATATGTGTTATTTGTTGGTAACTTACAGGCATGTAACTTGAAATGGCATTGCTATAGTTTATGATCATTAATCTAAGTTAGCAGATGTCTACAATCTAATAACATGATACACGAGGGAGAAAAGGAAATTAACAAAAACAAAGCCAGAAATGACAGAGATGATAGAATTAGCAGACATGGACCTTAAAACATCTGTATAACGGTATTTTCAAGAAGTTAGAGGAAAGATTGAATATGTTAAGTAGAGACATGGAAGAATACCGAGGCATATCATAATGGATTTGCTGAAAAGCATTGGTAAAGAGAAAACTCTTACAAGCAGCCAGAGGGAAAAAGACAAGTTACATAAGAGGAACAAAAATGAGAACAACACAAGACTCTCAGGAGAAGCCATAGAAGCCAAAGGACTGTGGAGCAGGACCTTCCGTGTGCCAGTGAAAAGCAAAAACCCCCAACCTAGTCTTCTCTACCTACTGAAAATATTATTCAAAACTTAAGGCAAAATAAAGACTTTATCCTCCAAACTAAAGCTGAGATACCCACTGGCAGGAGATTTTCGCTACAAGAAATGTTCAAGGAAGTTCTTCAGTCAGAAGGTAAATGGCATCAGATGGAAATTCAGATCAACAAAGAATGAAAGGTAGCAGAAATGGGCAAATGTGAAGTATATTCTCCTTATTTTTAATTTCCTCTTGCTCCTAATGCACCTGGCCTGGTACCCAGCATGTGTGCTCCATCCCTGCAGACCTGGGCATCCCTAGGGTTGCCAGGCTTCAGCGTCAGTCTCATCAGAGGCTCTGCTTGGGGACAGGTGCAGGCGCACCAGGATAACGTGCCATCCCTTCATCCCTCTAGTCACAGGAAGTCCAGCCCTACTCAGGGCGGGACCACTCAGGAGGCTCTTGTAGGGTCTGCATGAGAGCCGTGGCCGACAAGGATGCACTTCCCAGAAAGACTTTTCAGAGGTAAATGGGCAGAGCTTGGGGGAAATTGCTCAGGAGGACACACCTTCCTACCTTCAGCCTTGAGCACCTGGGTGGATGGTGTGTATGCTGAAAAGGGAACAGCCCAAAGACAGAAGGAGTGATGTGTTTGGGGGGTGGGGAGAAGGGGGGTTGCATTATGGCAAACCTGTGAGTTTACTAAAAGCTCAGGTCGAGTAAGAAAGTATTGCTTTTAGAAAATATCAGCTGCAGAAAGACTTGACTGCAAGAGGAGGAAGTGGTATGAGAAGGATGACCCAGAAACAACAGAGGATGATGTTTAAACAATTATTGGGGTTGAATTCTTACAACCCATAGAAGAGGAAGTGGGAGTTAAAGTACTGGGAACACTGAATCCTTGTACTGATGTTAAGAAACAAAAGCTTTCCCATCTTTGTGGTGCATCAGTAAATCTACATTAGGAAAGCAAATCTTCTACAGTAGAAGAGTTAAGCTCCAGTTCTCTCAGGCATAGAATCAGGAATTTTCTTTACTGTTTTGGCATTAGGGGAACACTTCCAGGTACTATGTAGCATTTCTGTTACAAACTAACATTGCGTTGTTCTTAGCTCAAACTGTATGTTCTCATTACTTCCAAGTATCCACTACTATGGAGTCAAAAGAAAAGATTTATGGATTAATAGGACCACTGGCACCATCTCAAAGTGTTTATTATGTTCTACTCTGTGGCCCTGCTCTATTACCCACTTTAAGACGTTTAGATAAAATCCACAGATTTTATGGAAGATTACATGCTTGAAACACAAGGACTGTTAAATCATGTCTTCCAATGTTTGCCTTTCTGCCTCTGGCTGAGGGCTTTTGAGATGAAATTATGTAAGGAAAGTCTTAGGTGATTTAATATGCTTCTAAAGTATCCACTGATATATATGTATATTAAAACCTAAAAAAACTTACACGAAAGTTTCCAAAATGACCCAGCTCATAGCTATGAAGATCTAAGTGACTTTTTCACATTATTTCTTTACATATTTTGTTGTAGTCTAGTATCAAGTAGGGATAATAACACAGTACTTATCACAAAGATCACACACATGCTGGGGGCACCCAGAGACTGTCCACACCCCTGGCTGTCCCATTTAAGGGCGCATTTCTTCATTCTGGAAAAGGCAGAGAGCAACACGTAACCAAGCTGCCTCTAAAACACTTGGTTTTGTTTTTGTTTTAACTTAAGCAAAGAAAGAAGGATATTTATTGGTTCACATAACTGAAAGGTCCAGGGGATATTCAAACTTCAGGCACGGTGGGATCCAGGGACACAAACATTCTATAAGAACTCAAGTCTCTCCATTGTTTGTCTTCGCTTTCCTCTGTACTGCCTTCATTCTCTGGCTCATTTTGGTGAGGTGGGCCCTCTTGGTTTAAGCGTTTCATCCTATAGCACTAAGCAACCTCAGTAAAGAGTTTCTGAGCTTCTTCCGCCACAGTTCACTAAAACTCTTAAGGTTTAGTAACACCGGATCAACTTGAAAAAAAAAGCCAAACCAAACACTTTGGCAACAAAATACACCCGCTTTGAATAAATCATGAAGGTAACTTTCCCCTCCCCTGGTCTCAAGTTCCCATGGTTTCCCCTTCCCTCTCCGAACCTATTTTAAAAAGAACAGAGGGCATAACCTATAGGATCGGAACTTCAGCCTTAAATAGGGTCACTGATGCCCATGACATCACAGGAAAGCCACCTTCTCTACCTGCCTGGACCTGGTTCTGAGCTGGGTGAGGAGGTGGACCCACTGAGACTGCGTCACTGGGACAGGTCAGAGCAAAGAGCTTCCTTTCAGAGACCAGGAGTCCCATCCCACAACCCCAGTGTTTTCTTTCTTTCTTTTTTTTCTTTTAGTTTGTTGCCCTGGTGTTTTCTTATGTAGATTCTGTTTCTTTCTTTTTAAATTTATTTATCTTTAATAGAAGGATAATTGCTTTATAATATTGCGTTGGTTTCCGCCACACATCAACACGAATCAGCCATAGGTATACATATGTCCCCTCCCTCTTGAGCCTCCCTCCTTCCCCTTCCCTCCCCTCTATGTTGCTGCAGAGCCCTGGTTTTAGCATGGAAGCATATACACTACCCTATGGAAAACTGATAGCCAATGAAAATTTGCTGTAGATTCTATTCTGATGGTTCCCTGGTTGATCTCAGTTGTCCAAATCCAACTCCCCAGGAGCTGCCCACAGAAGCTTCTGCAAGCAGGCCTCCAGTCCAGGTGCGGCGTGTACACCAACAGCCCCCTCCCCTCCTCTCCACTCGTACAGCTTCCTGGTCCCCTGCTGCAGCCAGACCTCAGGACCCCACCCTGCTCTCAGGCTGCTGTCAGCATAGGCCCTGTGCAGTCTCCATTCCCCAGGACATCAAATGAAAAGTGCCCTTCGTCACACACCCTAAACCAGGAGCCACATTGCCAAGACTTTTTTTTAATTTCATTGATCAGAAAACTATGCGGAGGAAGGACAGATCAACTCATTGCTGGGACAGTCTCAGGAGGAAGTTTCAGCTGTACAGGTGTAAAGATAAAGAATGATGAAAATTGGAAAAAAAAAAAATTGTCTCAAAACTGGAAGAGAAGGCAATCACCTTCTTATAGTAATGAAAATGCAAGACATCACCTTTTCTGCTCATTCATTCATCAGACATGTATCGACTTAGCAGGGGTCTGGGTCAGGTCCTGCTCTCCAACAAGCCAGACTGACTCTCAAACTCTGAAACCCCTCCCTTCTTGCCAGATTCATGTCAGTGTAAATGGAAAATCACAGGCAGCTTTGACCTCTGTATGGGCACTCCCGGAA
>NW_011492730.1:1307737-1339090 GCF_000754665.1 Bison bison bison
GTGGGAATGGGGGTGTGGAGGGGTGGGTAAGAACTGATTTTTTTCCGTCTCAGTGGATGGAGGGTAAAGCAAGATGGGAGCTGTGTGGGTGGCAGGGAGGGGAGGGGAGAAAGGGCAGGAAGAAGGGAATTCTTGCTAGTTTCTATGCATAACTTCATATCTATAAAGAATTGGACTATTTTGTGTAAACATTTTCCATTGGGCTTTTTCTTAATTTTACATCTCCTCAGGCTTTTAACATTACTTTTTTTTCATATCTAGGCCGCAGTATGGTTGTTAACATTTCCCCCAAAATTGCTGTGCTCTCCTAATGCTGTATTAAAGGAGGTCATTGCCTTAAAATATGAGGCATCAAAGAAAGATAAAAGCTGTAAGTAAAAATATAATGATAAACCACCTAGTTTGAGTAATAGAAAATTTTTATTTGTGCTTTAAGATAGCCTCATGCTAAAGTCACTCTCAGAGAAGGCAATGGCATCCTACTCCAGTACTCTTGCCTGGAAAATCCCATGGACGGAGGAGCCTAGTGGGCTGCAGTCCATGGGGTCGCACAGAGTCGGACACGACTGAAGCGACTTAGCAGCAGCAGCAGCAAAGTCACTTTATCTTTTAAAATAGAGAACTTGGATGTCCCCAGTTCTGCTAGATTCTGAGTCAATGACATTTGTACAATGTTTATGAAGTGGGAGCAGATTGATCACCAGCAGAGCCTAGAGGCAGAGCCACTCTAAGTCAAAACCCCTCAAAAAGGGAAAAGTTTATCACCATAAGGCTAAAGTAAGTGTTCAGTGCTCTGTTGACAGATAATTTAAAACCAAATAAATCAAGACATTAGGAGAAGTAAAAAAAAAAAAATGAACACATTACTTGAAATGCTTGTTGCGTGGTCAGTTGCTCAGTCACGTCTGACTCTGTGATCTCATGGACTGTAGCCCACCAGGCTCCTCTCTCCATGGGATTTCCCAGGCAAGAATATTGGAGTGAACTGCCATTTCCGTCTCTGGGGAATCTTCCCGACCCAGGGATGGAACCCACGTCTCCTGTGTCTCCTGCCTTGGCAGGTGGATTCTTTACCACTGAGCCACCTGGGAAGCCTGCTTATTACAGCAGTACATTATAGTGATATACTGCTGCTGCTGCTAAGTCGCTTCAGTCGTGTCCGACTCTGTGCGACCCCATAGACGGCAGCCCACTAGGTTCCCTAGTCCCTGGGATTCTCCAGGCAAGAACACTGGAGTGGGTTGCCATTTCCTTCTCCAATGCATGAAAGTGAAAAGTGAAAGTGAAGTTGCTCAGTCGTGTCTGACTCTTTGATATAGTTGTATCTTATTGTATTATTTGTATATTACATATTATTTAGAGATAGAGTTGTGTATTTTTATTGTATTATACTTAAACACCATCAAGTTATACCCAGGATAAAAATTAGGAGACTTGAACTGTCAGAAAATTGCATAAAGATATTAAAATAGTAAGACATTTAGAACCGCCCTCATTTCTATGGCAGTCACAGCTACGGAAATGCAATGCATTCCTTGTCAACACAGGAAGTTTGTTACAAAGACATCATTCAAAACAAAAGTCAAACTCTGGAAACTCCTTTTAAAACGAAATGGAAAAAAAAAAAGTGTTTACGTCTCCAGACTTTAAAGTATTTTATGCACAAATTAGGCAAGTCACTCCCCCCAAAAATAATAATAATCCAATTCATTTCTTCTGTGGGCCACTTGATGAGCCCTTGAGAATTCCACATCACAGCAGCTTGAT
Source organism: Bison bison bison (assembly GCF_000754665.1). Taxonomy (NCBI): domain Eukaryota; kingdom Metazoa; phylum Chordata; class Mammalia; order Artiodactyla; family Bovidae; genus Bison; species Bison bison. The sequence goes on from NW_011492730.1 coordinate 1,309,505, forward strand.
CTCGCTTACAAAAGGTACACCTCCGCCTGTACAAAGGTACGTGTGAATTTAATGCCTTTTCCATGCAGGCTTTCAAAATGCTCATCTTGAATAGGTGGCAAAAGTTCTGCTAGGTAGGTAAGGTCTTAAGATGAGTCGATTATTGACTAGAGGTTTGGGGAGAACGTCTCAATACTTGACTTCATGTGTGAAACAGAAGTCAGTCAAGCTGTCATTGTTATTACTCATCTATTCCTTCAACAAGTATTCATTCAGCAATGACTGTGAGGATACAAAGCTGAACCAGATGGAGATTCACCCTCAGGGTGCTCACTTCTAACTGATGCAATGCTGGGAATGTGAAGAGCCACCATACAAGCCACAAATCCACGAGAAAAGCACATGTAACACTCTGGTATTATCCAAGTTCCAAGGAGTGATACAATACTTGCTGAAGAGTGAGGTGAGTGTAAGGGAGATGGTGAGAACCAGCAATCAGAAAAGACTTTGTAGAAGTAGAAGCGTCTTGTCTGAGTTTTGATGAGTGGGTGGGTTTGAGCCATTTTGAGGCAGATTAGAAGTCACTCAGCACGGTGAAGATATCCCAGATGCAGACAAGACTGCACAGAAGTGAGCTGGAATACACGGTCCCAGAGAAAGAAGGTGTCCAGCAGAATTCATCCTGCCCTTCCTACAGGCTGACTTGTATCCCCTAACATTTATTTGTTGAAATCTGAAGCCCCAGGACCTCAGAATGTAAGTGCATTTGGAGAGAGGGCCTTTAAAGAGGCAATTAAATTAAAATGAGGTGATTAGGGTGAGTCTTCATCCAATATACCTGGTGTTCTTCCAAGAAGAGATTAGGACACAGACAGGTACAGAGGGAAGACCATCTAAAGCACATGCAGGGGCCTTCCCTGGCGGTCCAGTGGCTAAGACTCCCAGTGTAAGAGGTCTCGGCTTGATCCCTGGTCAGGGAACTAGAACCCACATGCTGCAAGTTAAGATGCCGCATCCCACAATGAAGATCTTGAGAGTCCCTTGGACAGTAAGGAGATCAAACCAGTCAATCCTAAAGGAATGCAACCCTAATATTCATTGGAAGGACTGATGGTGAAGCTGAAGCTCTAATAATTCGGCCACCTGATACGAAGAGCCAACTCCTTGGGAAAGACCCTGATGCTGGGAAAGATTGAAGGCAGAAGGAGAAGAGAGGGACAGAGGATGACATGGTTGGATGGCATCATTGACTCAGTGGACATGAGTTTGAGCAAGCTCTGGGAGACAGTGAAGGACAGGGAAGCCTAGCATGCCGCAGTCCATGGGGTCACAAAGAGTCGGACACACCTGAGCAACTGAACCACAGCAATAAGCATGTAAGGAAAATCCTGTTACTGGACTTCTCCAGATGACCAAACTGAAGCACCAGGAGAGATTTTTGCCCAAGGCCACATAACTAGTAAGTGATTGAGCTGGGTTTGAGTGTAGGCATTTAGGCTTCAAAATCTGTGTTTTCAATTGTTAACTACATTCAGCTGCCTCTTAGGTTAAACGTATATGGAGATATTTTCACTGTCTTCAAGGTATGCCAGACGCCTTACCTTTCCCTCAACACTGCTGGGGCACAGGTGGGCGAGGGCTGGCACCTTGGCATTCCAGTAGGTTGACCTGCTGCAGGAAGACAACCTCCCTCATACCACGCCCCAGACACACCACCCCCCAGACACACCACCCCCCAGACACACCACACTCCAGACACACACACTCCAGACGCACACACTCCAGATGCACAGAAATATGTTTAGTACATTTAAAGCATGGAAGGAGTCAGAGCAATCTCTGGAATGTATAATCCTTGAGGACAGAGACTTTATGCTCTTCATTCCCGATTCTCTAGGATTTAGAATGGTACTTGACACACACGATAAATATCTGTTGAGTGAAAAAAATTGTAGGAGCTGGAAATGAACAGAAAACTCAAAGCCAAAGTAGTGTGCAAGAGTGAAACTGAATGGGTAAAGGAGGTACTGGAACTTGACACAAGCTTTCAGAGTTGGGAGGCAGGGTTTTGATGTTTGTACATCAGATGTTCATAGATCAAACACATGATGTTCACTCATATCAAACGGTGAAGCCACTAACCTTTGTAAGAAGGACTCCCTGTATAAGGCCAACTAGTCATCCCAGCTGTGAAACAGAGACTAGAACACTCCAGCTGGGCAACCAGTCTGGAGAAGCCACAGGAGACTGACCTGTTCTTGCTGTAATTTGTCCACAAAACCCAAGGAAGGTGGACTCTTATAGAAAACAATACCCACCGCATGACTTCCTCTGTAGTCCAGTCACTAAGATCACACTCCCAGTGCAGGGGACCGGGTTTGATCCCTGGTCAGGAAGCTAGACTGCACATGCCACAGCTAAGAGTTAGCAAGCCACAGCTAAAGATCCTGCCTACCACAAACTAAAAAAACGTCCTGAATCCCAAAACGGAGATGAAAACCCTGTGTGCTGCAACTAAGACACTGCGCGGCCAAATAAATAAATAATTTTAAAAACCAAAAACAATATCCACCACAGAGGAGCTCAAGGGTGAAAATTACAAACCACTCAGGAAATAAGGACCCCAGGGAAGAATCACAAAAGAGGTAATTTGCATCTAAGAACTAGAAGCAATAGAAAAATGTGAAAGAATTTTTAAACTAGTTATGTTTGAAATATTGAAAGAGGTAAAGGAAGAAATATTAATACAGTCTATAAAGCAGGAACAGGATATGATAGAAAAAAGAACAAATGAATTTGGTAAAGGATATATAGAAATCCTATGCATGGTAATTGGGATTCCTAGTGGCTCAGACGGTAAAGCATCTGCTCCCATATGGGAGACCTGGGTTTGACCCCTGCATTGGGAAGATCCCCTGGAGAAGAGAATAGCAACCCATTCCAGTATTCTTGCCTGAGGAATTCCATGGACAGAGGAGCCTGGTGGGCTACAGTCCATGGGGTCACAAAGAGTCGAACATGACTGAGCAACACACACGCACACACATATGATAATTGCTGCTGCTGCTAAGTCACTTCAGTCGTGTCCGACTCTGTGCGACCCCATAGACAGCAGCCCACCAGGCTCCCCCGTCCCTGGGATTCTCCAGGCAATAACACTGGAGTGGGTTGCCATTGCCTTCTCCAATGCATGAAAGTGAAAAGTGAAAGTGAAGTTGCTCAGTCGTGTCTGACCCTCAGCGACCCCATGGACTGCAGCCTTCCAGGCTCCTCCATCCATGGGATTTTCCAGGCAAGAGTACTGGAGTGGGGTGCCATTGCCTTCTCCGATGATAATTACTAATTGAAAAAAAAAAGCCTCAATAGACACTTTAATCAGTTGCCTAAAAAGAGAATTAATGAAGTGGAAAATAGATTGGAAGAAATACTTCATAATTCAGACTAGAAATATAAAGAAAACCTTGAAAATCACTTAACAGACCCAGAGACTTAAATGAGAAATACCAAATAAGTCAAACTGGAGTTCCAGACAAGAGAGTAAAAAGAGCAGAAAATATCATTATTGAAAAAAAGGATGAAAGTATTTTCTATAACTAAAGATATGTGATGAAGTTCCCTGTATCATGAGCAAAATAAGTAAAAAATAAATCCACATGTAGATCCCTCAGAATAAAACGCAGAATATCAAAGACAAAAGGAAAATATTAGGGCTACGTCTGTGAGTGATACCAGGCTGTTGAGAAAACCCCAGTAGAGGAGAGAGCAGGTAAGTGGCCAGTCTATGCCTCATTCTTGTCTGCTCTTTACAAATTTTCATTCCAACGGGCAAAGAGGACCCTGTTTTGGCAGGGGAATCAGAACTCCACCTGTCAGCAGTGGGAGGTGGATAGATTGAGAAGAAGACAGTTCTATTAACATTTTATTACAAACTCAGAAGCTCTCAAAAATAGCATTTGAAAGGATTGACTCTGAATACTGTTAGTATATTATTTGCGATTCAATTCACATTGAATTTTAATCCTATCAGTTTTTGATAGATGCCCAAGAATAGTCTTTATCAAAGGTAATTAAAGCATGAATCAATCACTGAACAAGTTTCACTGAGCAGCATCACTTTTGTTTATTCAAAAACATGTTATTGATTATCTACTAAGAGTAAGATACTTTGTTAGACATTTTAGAGTTAAGAATTATGAAAGACAGAAAAGAAAAAAAAATTGAGCCATAAAGACATATAACAAGGACAATGAATAATGGGTTTGAACCAGTTGAGTTAACATGATCCATGCAGAGTTCAGCAAGCCCAGTAGCCCTGGGGCAGGTTGGCACTTAACATGTGTGAATAACAGGAAGTAGGTCAGTGTGCCTGGAACATAGTAACTGAGGAGAAGGGCGGTATAAGGTCAGCCAGGAAACAGGGATCAGATCACAAGGAGCTGTGTAGAGTGGGATAAGGAGATTGGGCTTTATTCTAAACCCAATGTGAACCCACTGGAAGATTTGAAGCAAAAACAGAGCTAATTAATTTTTTTAAAAAACGATCACTGTGGGTACTTAGTGGAGAATGGATTGAGGAGGGACAAAAAATGAAAGAAGAGAAAGGAGTTAAACTGTTCTCCTACCAACTCAAAGAGAGAATTGATGACTAGAGTTAGCAGCAGAAATGGAGAGAGGCAGGCAGATCTGAGACATAATTCACGCACAAAGTTTTGTTGATGCAATGGATGTAGTGAATGAAGGAAACAGAAAAATCAAGGATAAGGTCAAGACTGTTGCCTGGGCACTGGAAGGGTGGTAGTATGACTTCTTGAAATAGGAAAAAATGTGGAAAACAGGGAAACCAAGCATCCCATAGCGGGTATGTTAATTTTGAGATTCCTATTAGACCCTCATGAATCTGAGCAAACTCCAGGAGATAGACAGCAAAGGACAGGGAAGCCTGGCGTGCTGCAGTCCATGGGGTCGCAAAGAGTCGGACACAACTTAGCAAGCGAATCACAGATTGATATGCCAGGTAAGAAGACAGGCAAAGTCTGTGGTTCAGGAGAGAGGTCCTAGGAGAGAAGGATGTGTAGAGTCGTTGGACTATAGGTGCTACCAGTAGCCGTGGGCTTCCAAGAGAGAACCATCTGTGCAAAGAAGGAAGAGAGGAAGAGAGAATCCTCGTACGCAGTCGCATTTAAGTTCCAGGAGAGGAGGAGGAGCCAGCAAAGGCAACCAGGAAGGAGCGACTTGGGAGGTAGGAGCGGGACCAGGGAGCCTCAGAGAGGCAGAAGGAAAGAGTGATCATCTGTATCAGGTGTGCAGAAAGTTGCCATGAGCTTAGCTTTAGCAACAGAAGCCTTGGAGTCAACTAGAGAGGGAAGGGAAGTGAAAAAGTGGAAACACAGAGTACAGATAATTATGTCAAGTAGAAAGCAATGGCACCCCACTCCAGTACTCTTGCCTGGAAAATTCCATGGACTGAGGAGCCTGGAAGGCTGCAGTCCGTGGGGTCGCTAAGAGTCAGACACGACTGAGCGACTTCACTTTCACTTTTCACTTTCATGCATTGGAGAAGGAAATGGCAACCCACTCCAGTGTTCTTGCCTGGAGAATCCCAGGGATGGGGGAGCCTGGTGGGCTGCCGTCTATGGGGTCTCACAGAGTCAGATACGACTGAAGCGACTTAGCAGCAGCAGCAGCAGCAGCAGCAGCAGTTGTTCTGCATGGGGAGTGAACAAATGAGATGGTAGCTGAAGGGGACATGGAGTAAAGGGGGAGTTGTCTAGAGTGATAGATCAGCAATTGAAAAGATGCTGATGAGGCTGATTAAGGAGGAAGTGAGAAAGTGATGGTGCAGGCTGGAGCCCGCGAGTAGATAAGACAGAATAACATCTACACAGGCGGGGATGGGGCTCTGGTTGGAGAGGGACCCAAACCCTAGACCTTAGTAGGACAGAAGGCAGAAACCAAGCACGGAGGTAGGTAGTTAATGGTAAAATGATGAGGAAGTTTCCATCTAATTGTTTCCATCTTCTTTGTGAACTGTGAAGCTAAGTCATCGGTTGAAAGTGAAGATGCAGGAGGAAGATGGACGATTGGATTTGTGACTGAAGAGAGAAAACGGTAGGATATAAATATCTCAGCAGAAAATGTGTTAGGGTTTCCAGAAGGTGTCAAGGGCCCACTTGAAATATGGGTCACGTATTTAAGGTGACACTTGTCAGCACAGCTGTGCAACTGTATAACTAGACTATAATGGAGCAGCTTTGCCCAGTGAGTCAGTGGAGGGAGAATGGAGACGGAGGGGAGGGTGTTCGCAGGAAGCGTTTAGGGTTGGACTATGGAGCCCAAGCCTGGGCAAGAAGACGAGACAAACATTTGGAAAATGATGTTCACTGGACAACTGGTTCCAATCAGATAGAAACATTTGGAATTGAAGCATTTTTAGTAAACAGGCCAGAGGACAACACATCATTCAGAGAATGGAATGCTTAAATTCAGGATTTCAGAGACCATTTTCCCCCCTAACCTCACAGAATAGTTAACAATCTATGGAATGATTCCAGAATTAAGAAAGGCTTGTTGTTCTCACCTTACCCAGAAGGTATCCCCTTGTCTAAAATTATGCAATTAGAGAGCCTTTATTCCAATATCAAGGGACTTCCTATTAAAATGCAAACCCTACGGGAAAGATGATCTGTTCCAAGCCAGGCAGGAACACCTCATCTTCTCCTCTCTCTTAAGTATCTAGTGAACAGCTCTCAGCCAAGGGCCCTGAGCAGCCCACCTCCCAATGCACTGGGCAGGGGGAGTTAGAGAGGGCAAGATGTTTTTTTTCTTTTCAGATTCTGACACAGAAAGAAAGTCCCAAAGGTACTGATATTTCAAAACTAAAGCCACTCATTATTAGTCTCAACACCAAACATGTGTTTAGCATGTCTGTGAACTGTGAGCTATTCAGCAGATATGACAGGGCTACACAGGGAATAATACTTAGCCGTGCTCCAGTCACTGGAGAAATTTGGATAAAAGGCTCCGTCTCAGTCCTGTGGTTGCTTACTGTCCTGCAGAGATGCTCGCAGTCTAACAGAAATAAACAGGTGCAATTACCGAAGGCCTGGACCATTGTACCGTGAGATAGGAACGTGACTCAGGCAATAGGGAAACCAGAAGCGCTCACCCTGGAAAACGACACAGTATTAAACAGAGTTTTCAGAAGATAATCAGTGCTGGTATGAGGGATGGACTGCAAGGAGAAAAAAATAGCAAAATGGTTTGTAAGTGGAACTGAATTTCAAAACAATTCAAGTAAAGAGAAGAGAATGAGCATCTTTTGAGTCTCACTGTTCACACGTTATCTTGGGGGTGATGATCTGGGCTCTATTGCTAGGTCTGCCGGCCTCCCGGGCCTCTGTGCTTGCCCTGACACCAGGCACCTCCAGATCCAGAACCACAGGAGTAGAGAAGGAATGGGGAGGAGGGCCCAGAAGTGAGGATGCTTGCCAGGATGCGAATCCAAGAGTAATTGAGTGACCTGGACCAAGACGGTGGTGTGTTGATCTGAGACGTGCCAGACAGATGGCCTGGAGTTTGGGGAAGAAATAAGGCATTTGATTTTTGGATGTGCCGAAGTAGAAGGACCGCTTGTACCCCAGAGTGGAAACTGAGGGCTCCGAGGGTGGAGCGTGATTGGAGCTGAGCTGACAGCAAAGACTGTGGGCCCAGGATTTCCCTGGCCATCCAGTGGTTAAAATTGGTCCGGGAACTAAGATCCCATATGCCTGGCAGCCAAAAATCAAACAAACAAACAAAAACTGTGGAGCCCAGCAGGGCTGGCAAGTTCCTTGAGAGCAGAAACTGCCTCTGCCGCCTCGTGGCATCTCCCAACTCTAGGCCCAAAGGAGTTATAAATGAATTTTCTTTACAAATTTCATTATACATGAATGAATGGAGTATAAGGCAATAGGCATGTCTTGATACCTTATTGTGATTATCTGTCAGTGACAGATTCAGGGAAGAGAGGGCACTACCTGCACAGACGTTCTCTTGGTTTATCACTCCCCCACTCCCCCAGTGTTGTTGGCCCTTCTGTCTCTCCTTTTGTGAATTTATTAGTTAACTCTCCTCTTTGCACCCAGTGCTGTCTTGCACAGAGGAGACATCTGATGGGTGTTTACAGAACTGAATGCAGACCAACCTCCACGATGGGTACATTACTGTTGTTGTATATCTGTTGGGAACACGAGGGCTGCTGAATATAGAAATTGCTGCTCTGCTTCCTGACACTGTGCTTCCTGTGGCCACATCGTGGGATCCTCTTGCTCATTTTATAGCGGCCCGAGCAGCTCAGCACAGCCGCTTTAGCCTCCATTCCTTCCACCCTCAGCCAGCATTGAAATAAGCACCATGCCCCTCTGTTCCCGCCAAGAGCACTTGGCACTGACCTCAGCCCGGCCTGGCATTTCCGCCCTCCCTCCTCATGATGGAGCCTGTGCCCACTCTGGATCCCTTCCTGGATGCTCAGATTGCCTTTCTAGATCTTGGCTGCCTTCCACCAGGATTTGGTCTCTGCTCAGATAGGTCTCGAGTAAACACTTCTCTCTGTTTAAACCAAGTCTGGGAGTCCCCATCCTCACGGCTCGTGCATCTCAGCCAGCAGAAGCTAAGCCAGACCTGTGGGTAATCCCCTTCACCTTTTAAATCTATTATTCTGGAATCCGTGGTCTACTTTTTCACAATGGAGGTCCTTTCAGGAGGTAGTTTAGGGCAGGAGACAGTCTGAGTGAAGCTACCAGCCCTGGGCCAGCCAGGCCAGGGAAGCCAGAACAGAAACCCTGCTACATTATATAGATATTTCAAAACCTCTCAGTAAATCTTTATCTCTGAAGGACAGTGTCACAACTTCCTTCCTTTTCTAAGCAGGAATCCCTGCTGTTACAATAGAGGAAAGTCAGCACAGAACATACTTTATAGAGGCAGTCATCAGACTGGACCGAAAATCTCAACCCATCACCCCTGACTGGAACAGAAGGTGACCTAGGGGGTTTCATACATCAGGTTCCACCTTAGCTTATTAACTCCTGCAGTGTAGGCCAGGCCTCATCACATCTTGAAACTGAATCTCTTCAGATGAGTTTTACTACAGACACTCAGAAGGTGGCTCAGTGATAAAGAACCCGCCTGCCAATGTAGGAGATGCGAGTTTGGTCCCTGGGACAGGAAGATCCCCTGGAGGAGGATCACGGAGGAGGGCATGCCAACACATTCCAGTGTTCTCGCCTGGGAAATCCCATTTCAGAGGAGCCTGGTGGGCTAGTCCATGGGGTCACACACAACTGAGTCAGACACAACTGAGTGACTGAGCTCGCACATGAGCACATACAATCAGAAGTTCTTTGGTGCTGAAAGTTTGACTGATAAAGGCCATTTGGCACAAAAATAAGTCCTTTGTGTGCACACAGGTCTTGCTCCCCTGGTGACTCTGTTGTCTCGTGTTGTAGGGAAGCAGGTGGGTTGAGCAGATGCAGCGGCAGCATCACACAAAGCTAGAAGACGGGGTTCAACCCACCACTTTCTGACCAAGTGACCCCCCCATCTCAGCCCCCAGGATGTGGGGATCAGGGCATCACAGTGTCTCCCACATGGAGACTTCACGAGTTGATTCATTTAGAAACTGCCCAGGAAAGCGCTCGTACCTAGCAGGTGAGTCTTGAGGGACTTACCTTCCCAGGTTCCTTCATTACTTCCTGCCTTGTTTTTCCCCAAGACCAGCTTTCCAAAAGACAGATAAGAATGTATTATAAAAGCGGGAATGACCTCTGCTCTCTGTAGAACGGAAATTATCTGAGGCATATGGAATCAGGAATCCATTTTTGTAAAATTTCCTCATGTAGTTTGCCCAAGTGCCTAAACCTTTCACTGACACTATTTTGTTTTTGTGTGAAATACATTTTTAAGTACTTCCTAGTTAGGGTGCAATGGCAACCCACTCCAGTACTCTTGCCTGGAGAATCCCATGGATGGAGGAGCCTGGTAGGCTGTGGTCCATGGGGTCGCTAAGAGTCAGACACAACTGAGCGACTTGGCTTTTACTTTTCACTTTCTTGCATTGGAGAAGGAAATGGCAACCCACTCCAGTATTCTTGCCTGGAGAATCCCAGGGACAGAGGAGCCTGGTGGGCTGCCGTCTATGGGGTCACACAGAGTCGGACATGACTGACACGACTTAGCAGCAGCAGCAGTAGCAGTTAGGGTGTACGAGAAGTAATGTCAGCCCGTAGGGTGGTTCAGGGTCAGGCTACTGTCCCCATTTCATAGATGAGTCAACTAAGACACAGGGAGGTGAAGAGCTTCGCTCTAGGTCATGTGACAAGTATGGCCGGGAAGTGGGGAACGCAGGTCTCTCAACACCTGGCCCACTTTCTTTCTCTCCCTGGCTGCACTGAGGTACTGGTCTTCCAAAGTTCAGGGGCCTGTCTCTGTTAGATGAATCTGTGACTTGCTCTCGAGTATTAGGAGAACAACATCCTTGAGTGGGTCGATGGGTGAAAATGTCAGCTGCCCAAACCCCTTGGATTTCCTCTCTTTTTTCTTCCTTAGGAAAACTCAGCTGCCCAGATCTTCCCAGAAAGCCTAGCCCTGTTTCTTCAGCACCATCCCTAGAGATGGAGTGGAAGCTTTGCCTCATAAAGAACAGAGGGTCAGTGGGAGGGGAGGAAGCAGAAGATAAGCATCAGGGCGCGAGTCTGCTTCTTGAGGAGGTTTTTGTGGTTTCGTGGAGACAGATGGCGGCTGTCTATAGAGTATGCTTGCAAGTACCCCTTCCTTCCTCATTTCGATTTGTTGTGACAACTGGAGTTACATTTTGGGGAGATAAATATACAGGATCATATTTTTCACTCTGAGTATTGGAATAAGTAGAGCAATGCGATGCCTCGCATATTTCTCCATTCACTTTAAACAAGAAAACTTTCTGCAAAGCGAGTTTTAGTCTGTTTTCCTGGGTTGTGATGGGGAGGCAGGTGGGGGGAAGAACCTTGTGATACATTTCTCTGATGGTAACAGCTTCTAGGATCAAGTCACTCACCACTCAGCCAGGATGAGTCGAGCACCCTTACTCTTCTTTGACAGTCACCTCTTGTGAATTCCGCCCACAGCCCCCTCACCAGCTGCCGGCCCCTAGCCCCTCGGGCAGTCTTGTCTTCCCTTAAGGCCTCCCATCCCAAGAACCAGCCTGTGTATGGACATTCCCGTCCTGAACTCCATTTCCTCCCTGTCTTCCAAGCAGAACGATGGGACTCCTAGTAGAAAACTCTAATTCCTTTTGAAAAACACACTTAATTTTTTCATTAAATTTCATTAGAGTATAGTTGCTTTACCAAGGTGTGTTAGTTCCTGCGGTACAGCAATGTGAATCTGCGATACGTATACACACATCCCCACTTTTTAAGATTTCCTTCCCGTTTAGGTCACCACAGAGCATGGAGTACACTTCCCTGTGCTACACAGTAGGTTCTCATTAGTTATCTGCTTTATACATAGTGCTGTGTACATGTCAGTCCCAATCTCCCAGCTCATCCCACTCCTCCTTTCCCCCCTTGGGGTCCACGTGTTTGTTCTCTGCGTCTGGGTCTCTATTTCTGCTTTGCAAATAGGCTCATCTGTACCACTTTTATAGATTCCACATATATGCATTGATATGCAATATCTGGTTTTCTCTTTCTGACTTACTTCATCCTGTATGATAGTCTCTAGGTCCATCCACGTCTCTGCAAATGGCACAGTTTCGTAACTTTTTATGGCCGAGTGACATTCCATTGTATACATGAAGCACATCTTCTTTATCCATTCTTCTGTTAATGTGTGTGAAAAACACACTTTATTTTAACAAAGGGCCCCAGTGCTAAATCTGAGGTCCCCACTAGGGACATGCTTTAGGGGAGCAGGGTCTCCTAGGATCCCACACTTCCCAGAAGAGCCGACTGATTGCTGGTAAAGGGTGGTGAGGATCCCACCCAAATAATCTGACATAGGGATCATCTCGCTTCACCAGTTGTCAAGAAAGAAATCTTTCCCTGTGACTCAGACTAGAACCCCCAGGAAAAAGCAAAAACAAAATCAGTGCACAACTGAGTGACTGAAATTCAGTGAAGCCAGAACTAAGTGGCAAAGGTCTGCAGGGAAACTTGGCACAAGATGAAGAGTGAGAAAGAGATCTGTGAGGACAGGTAACAAAAGGAAGCGCCATGGAGATGTGCAGACAGGCACAGCGTGGAAGGAGACCTCGGACAAAAGACTGTCAGGCGCAATTAGGAGCAAGAAGGAACTAAAACAAAATGCTTCCGAACGGTTGCTTTGTGGTGTGATGAGCATAACTGGACTTGACCAGACTCTCTGTTCTGATTTACATAACGCGATGGGGAGATGCCCAGTCTAGCTAATGTTTACCTTTGAAAAGCCCTATGCTTTTTTGTCTTATTTGAAATTCAGACTTGATGGGTTCTTTCATTTTTGTGATGCCAGTTTATTTGTTTATAGTATTGCGAGACATTAGAAACAGACAGACTGGGATTTCCCTGGCAGTCAAGCGGTTAAGACTTCGCCTTCCAATGCAGGGAGTGTGGGTTTGATCCCTGGTCAGGGAGCTAAGACCCCATGTGCCTTGCTGCCAAAAAAATAAATAAAGCAGAAACAATACTGTAACAGATTAAATAAAAACTTTTAAAATGGCCCACATTAAAAAAAAATCTTAAAAAGAAAATACAGACAAGACTATGTCTCCTAAGAAATTAAAAATTATGGGACTTTTCTGGTGGTCCAGTGATAAAGCATCCACCTGTCACTGGGTTCCGCCTCTGGTTTGGAGAGATTCCACATGCCACAGAGCAACTGGGCCAGCTAGTCACAACTACTGAGGCCCATGCAATGGAAGATGGAAAGGGCAACCCACTCCAGTGTTCTTGCCTGGAGAATCCCAGGGACGGGGGAGCCTGGTGGGCTGCCGTCTATGGGGTCGCAGAGTTGGACATGACTGAAGTGACTTAGCAGCATGCAATGAAAGAAGGCATTTTAATGAGAAGCCTACACATGGCAACTAGAGAAGAGCCCCTGATCACTGCAACTAGAGAAAGCCCGAGCATAACAATGAAGACCAAGAAAAAAAATAAAAATTAAAAATAATCTTTATGGCTGAAAGATGGAAGACATTAACCATGCCCCTCTTTCACCTTGGGCTTCCCTGGTGACTTAAATGGTAAAGAATCCACCTGCAATGCAGGAGATCTAGGTTCAATCCCTGGGTTAGGAAGATTCCCCAGAGAAAGGAATGGCAACCCACCCAGTATTCTTGCCTGGAGAATTCCATGGAGAGAGGAGCCTGGTGGGCTACAATGGGATCACGAAGAGATAAACACAACTGAGTGACTAACACTCTATTGACTCTTTCACCTTGCTGCTGCTGCTGCTGCTAAGTCACTTTAGTCATGTCCGACTCTGTGCGACCCCATAGACAGCAGCCCACCAGGCTCCCCCGTCCCTGGGATTCTCCAGGCAAGAACACTGGAGTGGGTTGCCATTTCCTTCTCCAATGCATCAAAGTGAAAAGTGAAAGTGAAGTCGCTCAGTCGAGTCCGACTCTTAGTGACACCATGGACTGCAGCCCACCAGACTCCTCTGTCCATGGGATTTTCCAGGCAAGAGTACTCTTTTGCCTTAAGAAGGTTTAAAAAGATTCTCATGTGTGCGCCTTTTTCATGATTTCTTCTATTTACAATGATTCACACAGATATTAAAAGTTTTCTATTTCTGGATTCCTAATGACTGAGCTGACATTGTTTTCCTGCCTTATAACATTTTAGTAGATCAGAGCAGAAAACAATGTAACGGAAAAACTAAACTTTTTGAAGATGTTATAATATATAAAGTTGACCTTATGATGGCCCATTTCTTATCTGTGCTCATTGGACTTATCTATTGTAGCTGCTGACATTGTATCTGTTGGTAGGCTTGGGAACCTGCCATCCTGGGGCCAATTACCACCTGCTATGTAGGTGACCCAAATCCATTTGCTTAATATTTGGAGTATCAGTTTTTCCATCTGTAATGCAGAGGTAATAATAATGCCTACCCCTAAGAGTTGTTGTGAGGGTGGAGTTAATCCACATGTAAAGCACTTATTAAGACTCATTATTATTAAATCTCACTATTATCCAATAAACTACAGCCTTACACAGAGAAGACACAGAAATTAGAGGTTATGCCCATTTGAATACTTAGAAGAAATCATTTAAGTAAAACTGTGATTTAATATATACAAATGCTCTTTATGAGTGTGTTTTTTAAAAAACAATTTCTTTTGCAAGTCACTTGGCACAAATTCGAAACATGAAATGCTAAACAATGTGGTTGAGAAAGAAACTCTATTTGGCTTAGTCAGTGGCTAGAACTATCATATTTAGCACTGACTTCTAATAAACTGCAGTTTTTAACAAGCAGCCTATTGTTTGTCTTCACTTCGTAGGTTCTGCTTAGAGTTTTGGCTCTTCCGTAAGTGTTTGTCACAAACCCCTCACTCAGGTTCTGGGAAGACCCTGATGTCTGAGTTGGTGGGGACAGCCAGAAAAAGAGCGTTCCCGTTTCTCTCTGCCTTGTGCCGTGTTCAGAACCTTTCCAGGTGTACGATGTGTGTTGGTTAAACTGAAAATGTAAACAGGAAGAACAGTTTCTCAGCCCTGAAAGGCTGCACGGTGAGTCAGGGACTTACGCCCTGTTTTCAGCTAGCTCCACCGAGATTAACCCACTCTCCTTGGGCAAGTCACACAGCTTGCCCAGTTAGTTTCTAGTTTCTGCATCAGGGAATAGGAAATGCAAATTACCCACTGGTCCAACCAGAGTGATGGAAGGATTAATCAATGCGTGAAAATTAACTGGGTATATCTGTATAGAATTGTAGTTCTATTGTATACTAAATGATAAAATATCTTTAACCCAAAAAAGAAAAAAGTAAAAAAAATCTTTAATTTACAAATATTTATCCCACAGAAGTGTTTTTAGAATCGTTTAGTTGAACTCTTAGACATGTCTATACCTATAGATTATTACAAACCCTATTCTTCATACAATTATGAAAGTAAAATAAATTTTCTATCATG
This sequence comes from Bison bison bison, assembly GCF_000754665.1. Classification (NCBI taxonomy): domain Eukaryota; kingdom Metazoa; phylum Chordata; class Mammalia; order Artiodactyla; family Bovidae; genus Bison; species Bison bison. Next base: position 1,324,618 of record NW_011492730.1, read on the forward strand.
TGTCAAAATTCCAGTTTCTGAGCATTTAGGAAATCTTTCTTTCTCAATCTTCCCTTTTATTTAATTGGAAATTGCTTTAATAGTTACCACTATTTAAAGCTTTAACAACATCGTATACTTCCTACTTTATTATTCCATATTCTTTATTCTCCTTGAAGGGGCTTCTATAAATTAAACCCTCTTTTTTTTTTCTTAAGTAGATGCATTGCTTATTCCCTTGAGAAATGTGAATTAAAATTTCCCAGGACTCCAGTGACTACTCTTTCTTTTCTCTCCAAATGTTTCAATCCAGCTCCTAAAATATGTGATCCGAGGTTGAAAAATCAACTTTATCTTTTAACACACATCTGCACACAAACACCACAATCAGAACACACACATCCACAGACAGACACTTCTCTGCTTTATTATGCTTTCCCTCTTTCATCAACCTCTGAGATTTTTGCAAAGAATAGATCATAGCCACTAAATACAAAGAGATCAAATTCCCCTCCATCCCCATGTGTGGCTCTCTAAAGTCAAGGTGATTTATGATGCTAAGTTTAAAAGAAATATCACTGCTGTTCATTGATCTGCCCGGCGATTTAATAGCTTTTCCCAATGAAATGAGACCTGAAAACCTTTAATTAGAAGTGTACTAAGTCTAGAAGACATCAGAGTCTTTAGCAATCTTTGCAAATTAAACTCTACATGTGTGGGAGAGATATAGAAGTACTTCACTTCATGTAATATTGTTGCCCTGCTCCTGAGAATTTGAACATAAAAGGAATTTTTCTTAAGTGAAGCTTAATTATTTTTAAAATCTCTCTTGAATCTTTTTTATAAAACAAAGCAACCTTCTGATGTCTGAGCAATAAGCCTGTATTCTATCCTATTTTATCAGCATAGAATTTAGCCTAGAACTAAAAATTGATTGAATTTTTAGAATTTTGTTTATTGAGCTATGAATACTGAGCACTGTCTCAGTTCAGGCGCTTATGATGGTGTCTTTGAAGTAAGGTAGTTGTGTGGACTGAATATTTGTGTTCCCCCAAAAGCCTTAAAGGGAAGTCTTAAAGCCTTCCCTTCCCAAGTGATGGTTTTAGGAGGTGGGGCCTTTAGGAGGTGATTGGGTCATGAGGGTGGAGCCCTCTTAATGGAATCAGGGCTCTTATAAAAGAGACCTCGGTTCCCTCTTTCCATCAGGTGAGGCTATTGGAAGTCTGCATCTATAACCACAGGAGGAACCATGGCGAGGCCAGCATCCTGATCTCGGACTTCTGAAACGTCCAGAACCGTGAGAAATCAATTTCTGTTGTTTATAAGTGGCCCAGGTTATGGTAGTTTGTTATGACAGCCTGAGAAGACTGAAACTGCAGTATATTTTCAGAAATTCATAGGCTAGGAATTCCCTGGCGGTTCAGTTGTTGGAACTCTGCGCTTTCACTGCTGTGGTTGTGGGTTCAATCCCTTAGTGAGGGAACTAAGATTCCACAAGCTGAGTGGTGCAGCCAAAAAAAAAAGAAAGGAAAAAACAAACGCATAGGTTAATTTAAAAAATGTATTTCTTCCATTATGAACCTCCACTGTCATAGGGTGGGGGCTAGGGGAAAAGAGGACGCAATGGAGGCATACTTTTAAAATAGTAATAATATCATGTTGATGTATGGCAAAACCAATACTATTGTAAGGTAATTAGCTTCTAATTAAAATAAATAAATTTAAATTAAAAAAATAAAATAAAATAGTAATAATAGCATCCATCTGTTGAGGGCTTACTATGAGAGATTCTAAGAGCTTTACATTATTATCTTATTTACCCTTAATAAGAAACTGGTGAATTTTTATATCAGCAATGTGATCAGCTGCAAGTAAGAAGACGATCTCAAAGACAGAGCTTAAATAGGTAGAAGTGTGGGACGTTTTCACATAGAACAAGAAGTATTAAGGTACACAGTCCAGGGTTAGAGCTGCTCAATGAGCTGTCGTGCCAATTCTTTGTGACCCCATGGACTGTAGCCCTCCAGGCTCTTCTGCCAATGGGGTTTTCCAGGCAAGAATACTGGAGTGGGTTGCCATGCCCTCCTCTAGGGGAATCTTCCTGACCCAGCATCAAACCGATGTCTCCTGTGGCTCCTGCATTGGCAGACAGATTCTTTACCACTGAGCCACCTGGGAAGCCCCAATGATGCTGTTAAGGACCCCAAATCTGGTTACTGGTGTAAACCGTGACCCAATGTGGATTCCAGCTGTAAGAACAGCGGCATCCTCAAGGCAGCGTCAGGAAAAAGGGTACAGGCGTTAGTAACGATCTGTTGTTGTCATTATTACCAAAAAAAAATTTATTACCAGAACTTCTATCCAAGTGACAGGGCTGCAAATAATTGAAGGACACATGTTTGGTTCTTGAAGAAGTTGCAGATGAGTTGGATGAACCAGACGTCACTATAAGAAGATAAGTGACAGTGCAGGTTACTGCAGTTCAATAGCAGCAACAATGTAGGTGCGAGAAGTTTCAAGGCTGGAATGATTAGTATCACAACGTATTAACCCAAAAGGGCTTTGGAGAGTGTGTCATCAGAATAGTCATTCTATAGATGATGAGTCAAGAGGGATGAAGCAAATTGCCCAGCTGGTAGCTGAGCAGAAATGAGAATCCAGGGGTGGGGAATTTTCATCGGTTGCCCTTCCTTCAGAGCACGCTGCTACTGTTATTGGAAAACAGGGTTTGCCTCTTGCTGTTGAGCCAAAAGTCACAACCACGCCAACAAACTGGAGAAGGAAGGAATTACTACTTTCAGCAAGTGAGGAGAACACAGGGACCTCACCAAAGTACCCCGAACATCTCAACTGGGGAAGTTTTAAGCTAAGAGTATATGCATATTCATAAAGGGGCTTGAGCAGAGAATTCCTCATGGATTTGGGGCAAAAGTTGACAGAGTACAAGCTTTAGTTGATTGAAATCACAGGGTCATAAAAGGTTAATATCACCATCCTCTGAGTTCCAGTTGATTTGGTGGCTTGAACCCTTGAAGGGCATCTAAATTCTGCAAAATAGTTCAGAAAGTGCTTCTGTCCGATCTTTACCATTGAAACAGAATTGAGTTTTTTCAACCATTTGTTATCTGCGATTGTTACTTCTCTTGCCTGGTAACAGTCTTGTTCTTTTGTTCCCTTGATCATCGTTACTGAGACCTATTCAAGGGCAAGCACTGTGGCCAGGCTTAGACCACAAAGTGGCTTAGGCCTAAAATGGTTCTTCTTATGTCAAAAGCTACATCTGGTGCTTTTCCTCTGGGGACCCTCATCCTATCTGCTTACACTACCAAGGGCTAAGCTGCGGGAGGAAAGCTTCACCAGCTTTGTGTATCAAATATAAAGCTTCTTTCTACAATGAGTTAGACACACTGTTGGGTATTATTGAAGCAATAACAACAAGTTAGCCATGGATCAGGCAGTCAACTCTCAAAAATGATCCAGAAAGAGATTGGATTTATTCATGAATAAGCACAATGCTGTAGTTGGAGCACTTTAAACTGAGTCTGGGAAGGAAGGCAAGACTTACACAGAAGCAGTGAAGCAGGGCATTTCAGGTAGGAAGAATGTCAAAATAAAAGCTTCAGACCCAGAAATGAGCATGACATTTTCCAGTGGTGGTGAGGAGATGAACTTGGCTGGCAGGGAGAGGAACAAAGTTGGAGATTGGTGGAGGCAAGCGTGGTGAGCTGTGTGTTCTAGCTGGGGACAAGGCCAGGAAACCACTTGCTGTCTCCCCTAGGATATCAGTTGTATGTCACGACCCACTGCTGAATAGATCCAACTTTGCTCTTATTCGAGGCCACATTCAGGCTTCCCTGGTGGCTCAGTGGGGAAGAATCTGCCTGCAGTGCAGATGAGGGTTCAATCCTTGGATTGGGAAGATCCCTGGAGAAGGGAATGGTTACCCACTCCAGTATTCTTGCCTGAAAAATCCCATGGACAGAGGAGCCTGGCGGACTACGGTCCATGCCGTTGCAAAGAGTTGGACATGACTGAGCATGCATCCATAAGCCCACATTTATCATTTGTACATCAAATATTAGACTGCTTTCTACAATGAGTGAGACACACTGCTGGGTGTTATTGAAGCAATTATAACAAACTAGTCATGAATTAGGCGGTCAACTATGAGATGATCCGGAGAGACTGGACTTACTTATAAATAATCATAATGCAGGACCTTATGTGAAATACCAATACACTACTTTGTCTCTCAATAAAATGAAATGAAAAATTATATCCAGCTGATAAGATGAGAGAAGATTCTTAGATAGTACAGAACCCGGAAGGAAAAAACTGAAGGATCAGGAGAACATTGCAGAAAGAGGGAGCAACTTGAGCAAAGCTGGGGGGATGTTAAGTGGGAGGATGGGGGTGGGTCTAGTTAACAGATGGACCAGAAGATGGATGAAGGGAGTGGGGGACACGAGAGGGAGTGGTGTGTCACTAAAACCACCCCTTTAGTCTTCACTGGTCTGGCGGAGGAAAGATCTTGGGGTGAGGCAAAGATCTGCTGTGACTCTCTCCAGGTTGCTGAGTTTTCTCTTAAAACTCACCCTGCATTCAAAGGCCTAGAGCCTTGATACCTACTGAAACCTTGTTGTTCAGTCACTCAGCTGCGTCCTACTCTTTACGACCTCATGGAGTGCAGCACACCAGGCTTACCTGTCCTTTACTGTTTCACGGAGTTTGCTCAAACTCATATCCATTGAGTCGGTGATACCCTGCAATCATCTCATCCTCTGTCACCCCCTTCTCCTCCTGCCTTCAATCTTTGCTAGCATCAGGGTCTTCTGCAATGAGCTGGCTCTTCGCATCAGGTGGCCAAAGGATTGGAGCTTCAGCAACAATGAATATTCAGGGTTGATTTCCCTTAAACTGAAACTTTTACACTGGGGAATAGTTGGCTCCCAACAGCCAAGTTGGTTACACCCAAACAAACATCGTTCAGGTCTCACTTAGCCAACAGAGATATGAAAAATGTCTCAGCAAACAGTAATAGGAGTTTTCGAGGAGCACTTCTCAGAGTTGATAAGACTCTCTAAGGCCAAGGGGGCTAGCTTTCCATGGCCCTTCTATCTCCAAAGCAGAAACAATGCAAAACTGTCTCTCTGAGGCTAAAATAGAAGAAGAGGTAAAGTGATGTGAGCCTGGCAGGAAAAGCTTTCCAGGCCTGGTCCTGCTCTTCCACATGTGATCTAAATTTAGACTCAAATCTGAGAACAGGAAGACAGATTATGTGTCTGGTTTCCATTGTAAATTCCACGTTCCCAGTTTGAATTTCCTTTAGTATCTTACAGGATTCTTTCAAAGTCTCCCCCACCCCATCCCATCCCCTTATCCCATTCCCCACCACCCCCTATCCCATCCCTCGTCCTCCCATCCCATCCCAGGCTGTGCTGATATCCACACTGTAGACACACAGGACTGTGGTTTCTGGCACAGGATCATAAGAAAATTCCAGAAAGTCTGAGCAGCTGTGAAACCTAGAAGGTGGTTATTTGATGGTGATAACATCAGCTCTGGGAAGATTTTCTCCACGGCCACCCCACCCGCAATGTGCTCCTGCTTCTGTTCTTGTTGTTTAGCCGCTAGGTTGTGTCCGACTCTTGCAACCCCGTGGACTGTAGCCCTCCAGGCTCCTCTGTCTATGGGCTTTCCCAGGAAAGAATACTGGAGTGGGTTGCCGTTTCCTTCTCCAGGGGATCTTTCCGACTCAGGGATCAAACCCGGGTCTCCTGTATTGGTAGGCAGATTCTTTATTGCTGAGCCAGCAGGGAAGCCCTGTTCTGTTCTAGGGACAGGCGATTATTAAACTGGTGTCTGATTGGGTGCAGAGGTCTGAGTTTCTTTCTTATCATTTTCCTCCTTGCCACTCCCCTGTTTGTACCTTTCCTTTATCTTTTCCCTTCCAGATAGAACAGAAAGTCCCAGCAGTGTGTGTTGTGTCTAGGAGAAGGGGATGGAGTGGGGTGGTGGGCTGTGTTGACCGAGGTCAAGGGCAATTTGGGAAGAGCAGACTTCCAACAATGAAACATTGGCAAGTTTCCAGTCTGTGCCGCCTGCACCTTGTCTATTTTTCTGTATCCTTGGAGACAAGCACTTCTCCCCTCCCCACCAATAACCAGGCCATCCCCGAGTTCAAAAGTAGTTTCAGTCCTCATACAAGTCTGTGGAGGGTACCTAGTAACTCACAGACTGCAGGGAAGGCTGTGTCGGTTAGCTAATTAATAAGGACACAGCACTCTAAACGTGCTGAGCATTTATTTCATATATCCTGGGGTTTATTACTTGATGATAAAAGCTGCTCCTGGTGAGAATGCTAAAACTCAAGCTCTAACAAGAAAACAGTCTCCAAAGCTACATGCCTTCCCCTGATTTTCCTAACATTGGAAGACATTTGTCTAACATTAGCAAGCCATTTAGAGAAATATGAAGGAAAGAAGAAGAGAAAAATTAGTGTAGTTAGAAGAGTTTCATGAAGGAGAAAATGAGGAGGAGGAGAGACGGTAAGGAGTGGATGCAATAGGAGTTGTCAGAAAAACAAAGACCCCAGACCCAGGAGGAACAGAGGACAGAGTCCGAAGTCTTTTTGGACAAGTTCAAGGACAGCAGACATCCTCTGCAAACATATTTTCTAAGAACAGTTTGAGGTTGTCCAGACATTCTATTCAAATTAGTGGCTAAAATGGGGAGAAAAAAAAAAGACAGTAGCTGCTGAAACAAGCAATCTGGACGTGCAAGTAAGTTAATGTTCACAGATGGACAGTTTTCCAGACCCGTCCCAGAGTCTTTGCTATGAGGTGTCTCCGTGAATTGCTGTGGTTTTCCAGCAGGCTTGGAGCAGAGTCCTTCCTAGGAGAGTTAAAATCCCCCCAACCCCACAGCTTCTAAATTTAGTGTTACTGTTTTTTCTGTTTTAGTTAATATATTTTACTGGCTCACTGCCATGTTCTTTCTTCAATGTTTTGTCTATGGCAGGGTTTTTTTTTTTTTTTTTTTTTTCTTTTTTAAATTATGAAAGTATGATAGCACATTTACAGGAGACTTGAAAAATACAGAACAAAGTTACATATAGTTCCACTATACATTGTAATTATTTTTTAAGTAGATAAATTAAGACTTTCAGTTGGATAGTGTTATTGTTAATATTGCAGTACCGTGGTAATGTAAAATGCATGCTGATGAAAGCTTAGTTCTACAAGGAAGCAGAAAAATCTCAAGTTGCCGAGAATCAAATCTTTCTCACACAGAATCTACGGGACACATCTTCTCTAGATTGCCCAGTTGTGGAAGGTGGCAGGCACTCCAAAGAGAGAATGATTTGGGGGGAGTCCTGAAGAAGGAAATGGCAACCCACTCCAATATTCTTGCCTGGGAACTCCCATCGACGAGCCTGGCGGGTTATAGTACATCCGGTTACAAAGAGTCAGACATGATGACTAACACACTTCCCTCTCCTAGATGACTTTGGGTGACCTCAGGAAGGGCTCCCATAGATAGATCTGCCTACCCAGGAGGACAACAGATCTGACTGCCTCGTCAGGGACTGAGTGCCCCCAGCATGAATAACTGGATGGATCCAAGTAGAGACAGGGCCACTTACACAAGGGGATTTCTGCTCTCACAGAAGATGGGACACACCGGCCTCCTAAGTCCCTGGTATTATGACCCTGGCAGCACATAGCCAGGGAAAATATGAAAGTCCATCTTTAGATGGCTTTGCTCTCAGGACTGAGAATTATAACCGCTGATTAAAAGAATGCAAACAAGCTCAGTGGGATGATTTGGAGGTTAAGGTTATTTGAGTGATTTCTTAGAACTTCTTTCCTGCTTCCTTTGCACTTCTGGCCTATTTACATAACTTTTCTTCCTCCTCATTTACAAGGATTTATTGGGAAATAGGCTGTGACATTCTGTCAACAACAAACTGTTCCTTGCAGCTTCTTAGGAAAGTGGTAAGACATACTGATGGTCTTGCAAGTGCTGAAGGTAAACTTAGCAAAGCTAGTAGGCAAATAATAACATTGAAAATCATAGAGATGTATTCGTCTATTCATTTTCATTTGTCCTTCATTAAAAATTTTTTTTTCTTGAGAAAAAAAGATACATAAAAACACCTATGGACCCACCACCCAAGCCACGACACCCGACCAAAGGCCCTCTCTCTACCTGCACCTGTCTACTCTGTCAAACTTAAGTTTATCCTGATATTTCTACTACTCGCTTCACTGTTTTCCTCTATAACTTTTATTACCTGTGCTTTTATCCTTAAAAAATATATTACCTAGAGTTGCTGGTGGATGAAATGGAGTAAATAGAATCACTCTTTCCCCAAAGTTATTTATCTACTTGTCTGTGCCGGGTCTTAGTTGCAGCACGTGGCATCTAGTTCTCTGACCAGGGATTGCACACGGGCCCCATGCATTGGAAGCACAGAGTCCTAGCTGCTAGACCACCAGGGAAGTCCCCATACTTTAATCCTTTGTTGCTTCTCTGCTCAACATTTTATTTTTTTAAGAGCTATCTTTTTAAAAATTATTTATTTTTGGCTGTACTGGATCTCCGTTGCTGCAAGCGGGATTTCTCTAGTTGCAGCAAGTGAGGGCTACTCTCTAGTTGCCGTGTGAGGGCTTCTCGGGGTGGCAGCTTCTCTGGTTGTGGAGCATGGGTTCTAGAGCATGCAGGCTTCAGTAGCTGTGGGGCACAGGCTTAGAATCTTCCTGGACCAGGGCTCGAACCTGTGTCCCCTGCATTGGCAGGCAGATGCTTAACCAGAATCTGCACCACCAGGGAAGTCCTCAACGTTGTATTTTTGAGATTCATCCGTGTTGTACTCCTATTGTATTTTACTGTACGATTATGCCACAATTTAACAATCCAGTCCACTTCTGGTAGACATTTGGATGGTTTCTCCCTCTTTGCAATTGTGAGCAATGCTGCTGTTGATTCTGGAATGTGTTTTTGAGCCCACTTGTGCAAGGGTTTTTCGAGGGTACAGGCCTACATTGGAATTACTGAGACTTTGTGTACATGCACATTCAATTGTCTAGGTAATACCAACTTGTTTTTCTAAAGCTATTATACATTTGAATCTGATCTGCAGTGTCTGAGTTCTGGCTGGTCACTCTGCATCAGCAGTTGGCGTTGAACAACTTTTTAAATGTTAGCCACTTTGATGAGTGTGTAGTGCTATCTCATAGATTTGATTTACATTTGCCTGGTTATAAACGATTTAAATTTGTTCTTTTGTGAAATTCCCCTTCATTTCTTTTGCTTATTTTTCTATTGATTGCTAGATTTTTACTTATTGATTTATATCAATTCTTTGTATCTTTTGGATTCGAATATTTGTTTGATTATGCAGGTCATGAACTCTTATTTAAGAAATACCTCCTCACCCAGAATTTGTTAATGTATTCTCCTGTATTGTCTTATAAAAGTTTCATATTATATATCATTGAATCTAATTTGCCGCTGATTGTAAGAAAAATCACAATTTCAGAAATAGTAAAATGTGAAAAAGAAAGTGTATACTTGAAAGGATGACATTAATGCATTTTTTTTTCTTATATAGGTCTTTAATTCATCTAAAGCTGATTTGGTGATGTGGTGTAGAGTGGGGTTCAAATTTACTTTTTGCTATATGGATAACCAACTGCCTCCTCATCACTTATTGAAAAGTTTATCTTTCCCCCAGTGATCTGAACTACCATCTCTATCATACACTTCACGTCTGTGTATGCCAGGGGGTGTTTCTGAGCTCTCCTTTTTGTTTGATTGGTCTGTTTGTCTCTCCCTGAACCTATTCCACCCTTACTGATTACTATAGGTTTGGTATATAGGTGGGTAATTCCTCCCTCTGTGTTGCTGTTGTTGTTTCATTGATTTGTGGGAACTCTATTTTTGGCTGCACTGGGTCTTCATTGCTGTACCCAGGCTTTTCTAATTGCAGTGCATCAGCTTTTGCGTGTGGGGGCTTCTTGTTGCAGAGCGTGGGCTCTTGGGTGTATTGGCTCAGTAACTGGGGCTCTCGGGCTCTAGAGCACAGGTTCAGTAATTATGGTAAACTGGTTTCATTGCCCCATGGCATATGGGATCTTTCCAGACCAGGGATCAAACCCTTGTCCCCTGTATTGGCAGGCAGATTCTTCCCCACTGGACCACCAGGGAAGTCCTATGTTCTTTAAGGGCCTCTTGAAGAAGAGATTTCTGTTGGGATTTCAAATTGAAATGCATTGAAGCTATAGATCAATTTGTGAAGAATTAATATTTTTATGAGATTGGGTCTTTTCTCTCCAAGAATATATTTCTCTAATTGGGTCTTCTTCATAGCCTTTCAATGAAATTTTGTAATTCTCTTGGTAGAAGTCTTGCACATACTTTGTTAGATTCATTCCTAAGTATCTTGTTTATTGATACTGTAGGGAAGGGGAATGTCCTCCTTGACCTTCCAGGGTTCCTGGCTGGGTCTGAAAATTGAACTGACAAAGACAGACTCACAGGAGAAAAGCGTGCAAATTTATTTAGTACAAGTTTTACTAGATTCAGGAGCTTTGGTATTAAAGGCCTGAAGAAACAGTCTGTACTTTAATGCTGATTTTGATAAAGAATGGTCAGTAGTGTAGAAATATGAAAGCTTAAGGAGTCTAAGGTAAATATAGCGAACATTGTATGGCATTTTTCAAAAAGTTTAATTTCTGTTTATTGACTGTATATACAGGTGCTAATGGTCTATGCATGTTGACTTTTATAGCCAGAAACATCACCAAACTCTCATTCATCTGAGCAGGCTGTGTACATACTCTTTTGAATTTCCTATATATACTGTCATTGTGATTTCTTCCTTTGCAATCTAATATATATTTTCTTTTTCTTTCCTACTCCACTATTTAGGACCTTAAGTACAATACTGAATAGAAGTGGAGATGGCAACACACTTATCATGTTGCCCATTTTAAAGGGAATGGTTACCTATAATGTTTGCTGTAGGTTTTCATAAATGGCTTTTATCAAGGAAAATATTCCTAGTTTTCAAAGAATTTCATCTGAATTGATATTGAAGCTTTCTACTTTTCTTATTTATTTATGTATTTAATTTGGCCACACCAAGAGGCACGTTGGATCTTAGCTCCTCGATCAGGGATCAAACCTGTGCCCCGTGAAGTGGAAGCCTGGAGTGTCTTAACCACTAGACAGCCAGGGAAGTCCTGGATATTGAATTTTATGAAAGAATTTGTCTGCATCCACTGAGATCATTATATGATTTTTCTCCTTTAATGTTTTAATGTGGCAAATTACATTAATTGATTATTCTAATTTGAAATTAACCTTGTATTCTTGGGTAAGTCAATTTGGTTATAATTATTGTCTTGCTGGATTCAAATTGCTGAAATTTTGCCTGTGACTCTTCTGTCTATATTTATGCATGAGGTTGACTTGAAATTTTGTTTCTCACACTCTCCTCATCAGATTTTGGTGTAAAGTTATGCCAGCCTTATAAAATGATTTGAGAAATAATCCCTCTTTTTCCATACTCTAGAATAGCTTGTGAGAGGCTGGAATTATTTATTCCTTGAATGTTCAGTAGAAGTCACTGGTAAAACTGTTTCAGCCTGGGTTTTTCTTTGAAGAAAATTTAACAATAGATTCAACTACTTGAATGGTTATGAGCCCCTTCTGGTTTTCTATTTCAGTTTTATTAACATAATTCTTGGATTTTTCCCACTTCATCTAAGTTTTCAAATTAATTGGCATAGAAATGCTCACAAATTTGTCCTCACTTTCTGTGTCATGTGTGATTATAAACTATACAGGAATATAGTTTATTCCTCACATTGTTGGTACCTTTTCTTTTTCCCTCAATCAGTTTTAACCAGAGGTTTGTAAAATGTGTTGTGTGATGGTTTAGTTGCTAAGTTGTGTCTGACTCTGAGACCCTGTGGACTGTAGCCTGCCAGGCTTCTCTGTCCATGGAATTCTCCAGGCAAGAATACTGGAGTGGGTTGCCATTCCTTCTCCAGGGGATCTTCTTGACCCAGGTATCAAACTCTCATCTCCTGCTTGGCAGTCAGATTCTTTGCCACTGAGCCATCTGGGAAGTCTGTAAAATGTGTTGCTGCTGCTGCTAAGTCGCTTCAGTTGTGTCTGACTCTGCAACCCTATGGACTGTAGCCCACCAGGCTCCTACAGGGGATCTTTCCAACCCAGGGATCAAACCCACTTCTCCTGCTTGGCAGTCAGATTCTTTGCCACTGAGCCATCTGGGAAGTCTGTAAAATGTGTTGCTGCTGCTGCTAAGTCGCTTCAGTTGTGTCTGACTCTGCAACCCTATGGACTGTAGCCCACCAGGCTCCTACAGGGGATCTTTCCAACCCAGGGATCAAACCCACTTCTCCTGCTTGGCAGTCAGATTCTTTGCCACTGAGCCATCTGGGAAGTCTGTAAAATGTGTTGCTGCTGCTGCTAAGTCGCTTCAGTTGTGTCTGACTCTGCAACCCTATGGACTGTAGCCCACCAGGCTCCTACAGGGGATCTTTCCAACCCAGGGATCAAACCCACTTCTCCTGCTTGGCAGTCAGATTCTTTGCCACTGAGCCATCTGGGAAGTCTGTAAAATGTGTTGCTGCTGCTGCTAAGTCGCTTCAGTTGTGTCCGACTCTGTGCGACCCCATAGACGGTAGCCCACCAGGCTCCCCCATCCCTGGGATTCTCCAGGCAAGAACACTGGAGTTGGGTTGCCATTTCCTTCTCCAATGCATGAAAGTAAAAAGTGAAAGTGAAGTCGCTCAGTTGCGTCCAACTCTTAGCGACCCCATGGACTGCAGCCCACTAGGCTCCTCCATCCATGGGATTTTCCAGGCAAGAGTACTGGAGTGGGGTGCCATTGCCTTCTCTGGTAAAATGTGTTAGTCTCTCACAAATCCAGTGTTTGGCTTAACTGGTCCTTTCTATTGTATATTTTCAGCTTTTTTATTTTATCTTCCTTTCTACTGCTTTATTGAACTATATTTTGTGTTCCGTTTCTAACTTTTTTGCTCTTTACATTTAAAGCTATTTTCTACTATAAGCTTTTAGATCTATAAATTTCACTTTAACTACTTTAGCTTTCTCTCTCAAGTTTTCACACGTAGTATCAAATATTTGATACACAGTATTTAAACACTTACATTTTCATATGGATTTGTTCTTTGACCCAAACAAATGGATTTTTCTAGTTTTTTTTTTTTTTTTAACTGATTCTTGACTTAATTGCATTGTAGTCAGAGAATATGCTCTGTATGATAGGAAATTTTCCAAATTTTTGAGACTTGCTCTATGGCTCAATCTATGACCAATGGGTGGGTTTAAAAATACATTTTTTTCTTATTCTATGATTTTGCACTTGGGATCCCTCCTTTATTAGGTCTGCCACTAAACTCGCCACTTAAAGCAGACCCTCTGGTTTTCTGGTTTTCTTCTGCCCCCAAGACTCCCAAAGCTGCAAAAACCAATATTCAGATCCATTCAATTCAGCAAATACCTTCCAGGCAAAAGGTGACTTTGGCCTTTGCTTACTGCTCTGAGTTCTGGCCTTTATATGCTCTCCTAGGACTATTTCTTAACTCCTTGCCAGTTTTTGGATCCCTTCTAGAATATATCTTTTAATATTTTACCCATTATTCTTGTTGTTGTTGTTTTCAGTGGAAGAGTTAGATACTCAGCCGAGCATATAACTAGAAATGGAAATCCTCTTTTCGTTTTCACCAAATATTTGTTGAATGCCTACTGTGTGTGGACTAAGCGCTGTAGTTGTGATCTGTGCAAGGTGGACTAGAGACACAAGAAAAAGGATGCAGACTGGGGTAGGACAGGAGGCACCAGACAGAAGCTGGTGGGAAGCTGGCTGAAACTATGGTTTGGGGCGTCAAGCAGGCCTGGGGTGAAGGTCAGGGTCTCAGCTTACTGGCTGTGGGGCCCGAGGCAAGTCACTCAACCTCTCTGTGCCTTCATTCCCTTCTTCAGTAAACTGGCATTAACAATAGCAGCTGCCTCAGAGGCTTGTAGTTAGAATTACTAGAAAGCTCAGCAGTGATGGCTCAGAAAATGCTAACTAGTCTGTGTTCTCACAGAAGAGATGCATAAACTGAAAACAACAAGGTTATTTCTCTGTGACTGAATCCCCTCCCCCTGGAGCTGCCAGCAGAAGGGCATAGGACCCCCTGCCTTCCAACTCTGGGCTGCGGAAACTGGATCCTCATCCTAGTGACCATCTTTCCCTCTTCCAAAACCCCTCAACGAGACCCCCTTCTCACCGGCCCTTTCTCTCCTGACTTAGATCGCTTCCTCGACGAGTTTAGATTGTGGAAATCTGGGACAGGAAGGCAAGGTCTGCAGGCAACTTCTGCTTTCCAGAAGTTCCCTGAGACAAGCAGCATGTCTGGGTGCATTCTCATGCGGGAGGTCGGTGCGGGGC
>NW_011492730.1:1339212-1343508 GCF_000754665.1 Bison bison bison
GGGGGGGGGGGGGGGGCGGGGGGGGGGGGGCGGTGAGAAAGGGGGCAATGCATGAAGAAAAATGAATGTTCACGTTTTAAAAGCTAGCCTGCTGCAGAAGGGATGGCTAAAGCATACCAGCTAGAAGGAGGAGGAACAGAGAAGAGCGCCCTGGATGCTATGCAGGAGAACCTGGGCTTTTTCCTCTAGGCAGTGGACTGCCAATAACTGGTGCCCGGGTCTCATCTGTGATTCAAGGTGAAGGGTGCTTAGAAGTTGAGGAATAGAGGGCAGGGAGACCAGCTGGAATATGTCCCCCAGGGAATCCTCAGATGCCGGGGTCCAGCCCCGGCTGATCCAGGGTATTCGAAGGGGAGACGGCGTCGGCGACTATTTAAATATTCATCAAAGATATAAAGAGTAATAGAATGAGGATAGCTCAGTAGGAAAATTCAGTGGAGAAAAGAGGCTGAGTAGCTTGGTTTATGCGGGAGACCAATAAAACTTCAAGACAAGAAGCTTGCACCACTTACGTAGGCCGCAGGCGTCCTTCCGTTCTCCCGAAGGAGAGGAGACACTGAGGCCTCCCCGGTTGGATCTTAGAAGCCCAGGCATAATTAGTAAGCATGGTGGGTTCCGCGCTCCAGATGGAGACTCAGCCAGAGTTTGAGAGAGAGAGACATGGGGAGACCAGTATTTTGAGAAACTGATCCCAATTCTTTATTTTCCAGAGTCTGTTTTTATACACTGAGATGTTATACAAAAGTCACGTGGGGTCAGCAGTCCTGACTTTTATCAAAGTCAGGTGCTTCATACAAATGTATACAGAGGTCTTAGGGGTGTTACATCATCTTCTGGCCAGGGGGGCCTGCTGACAATTTACGACCCTCTCCTTGTGGCGGTGGTCAGTCAACCAGAACGCTTTTTTCTCCAAGGGCAATTATTCTTAAAACAGACGCCACCCAAATAAAGTTACATTCCTGTAGGGTGAGGGTGTAGTGGGTTTTAGTTAAGGAAAGAATTTACTTAGCCTAAGGTCTAATGTGATTTATATCAAAGGTTAATACTTATTTCTTCTATTTATTCATTAATGTGTGTAAGGGCAGGGGATGTGGAGTCTTAGCAACAAACATTGGCTCAACAAATGAAAAATGCTTCACCAATACAATTTCTAATCAGCCCACTATACTTATACTAATGGTTTTCTAACTTTTCTAAGGAACCTGTTTTTAGAAGGTTTAAAGCATCTCGTGCTTCTCAGGGTTGGGAGGCTGTGAGCAATCACATGTGGCTGGACGAGCCTGTCAGGCAGGCTAGAGAAACTTCAGAGGAGTTTGTAGGTTGAAACACTCCTATCACGCTCAGGAATTATTATTAACTGGAGCTCTAAGTTAACTCCTTCTCTGAAAGAGGTGGTGGGGGACAGCCCCCCGTAAAGTCAGAGGTGTAGGGGAGAGCACAAAGTAGTTAAGTAGGCAGGCTCTGGTTATGGGGGTAGATGCTTGAGAATTTCCAGGGGGACTCCTGAGGCTTGATCCCACCTTTGCATATGTCAAGCCTCCTTCCTCATGACCTTTGCCATGGGGGGAGTGCCTCATGCCGGCCCCCAACACTCAGAGATGCTGTGGGAGAGGGCCTGATGGCTAGAAGGTGAGGTCTCCTGTTGTGCAGCTGGGGAGGTGACTGAAGCCCGTCAAAACAGAGAGCTTTGGAGAGTAGAAACGACAAGACACGGTGGACATGGAGGGGAGAGGAAGGACACAAGACCTCCTCCTAGGTTTCTGGCAAGGATGACTACATGGATGATGGTGCAACTAGCCATGATAGGAGATTCAGGAGGAGCAGGTTTGAAGAAACAAATGCAATGGACCTGCATTTGATGTCACGGTGGGCCAGGCTGGTGGAGGTGTCTAAATTCTCTGAACACAGGAATGGGGCCCTTGGGCTTCTGGCTAGGGCGAGGATGTGGGAGTTTCCAGGAGGAAATCGTGCTCAGTAGTATCTTACTCTTGAGGCTGTGAGGGACGGTATGAAAGGGTACACAGAATTTGGCAACCAAAAGTTTGTTGGTAACTCTGGCATGAGTAGCATCAGGGGTGGAGGAGGAGCGAGAGCAAGGCTGTGAAGAGGTGAAAAAGCAGAGTCTCTTCTTTCCAGCTTGGCTGGGGAGCCAAGTTGGGAGATAAGTTGATGGCCTGCGGGGGCAAGAAAGCTGACTCCTGCTCCTTCTTCTCTCCCACCCCACGGCTTCCAGCTTCCTGAGCCCACTCACATGGAGGGGTGGTCCAGAGTTGGGGCAGGGGACACCGGAGGGTGAGGCTCCTCCCACAAAGTGGGAAGGAGTGGGGCTAGGACATCTGCAGGAAGTGCTTCTTTCCTCCTGCATTCCAGTGGACTCGGAGGGAATGGAGGCTCCCAGCACTCTTCTTAGATGTTAGGGGCAGGAAAGTAAGTGTTAGTAACTCAATAGTGTCCGAGTCTTTGCGATCCCATGGACTGTAGCTCACTAGGCTCCATGAAATTCTCCAGGCAAGAATACTGGAGTAGGTTGCCATTCCCTTCTCCCAGGGATCTTCCTGAACCTGGGTCTCCTGCCTTGTGGGCGGATTCTTCACCAACTGAGCCAGCAGAGAAGTCATGGGCAGGAAGTGAAGGCATATCACGCAACAGATATTTCATGAGTCTTTGTTTTGCTTAGGTAGTGGCGTAATGTAGGTAAATATCAGAGAATGAGGAAATGGCAAATGCGTGAACCTGTCACTCAGATAAGGGATCCAATCTCAGGTAGTTTGGAGGGACGGAGGATATGTAGGGCTTCCTGAATGACGAAAGGAAGGAGGCCTAACAGAATAGTTTCTTCCCAAGCTCTTTCCCAAGGCAGTGAGAATGGCCTCAAAGAAACAGGAAAAATCTAAGGGGTAGGGGGGCGGTGGGGAGGAGAAAAGCAAACAAGTAACAGAATACTCAGGTCCCACACTAAGCTAAATTAGGCACTTTACTATGCCTGTATGCTCAGTTGCTAAGTCCTGACTCTTTGCGACCTCATGGACTGTAGCCTGCCAGGCAACTCTAGTTCATGGGATTTCCCAGGGAAAAATACTTAGTGGGTTGCCATTTCCTTCTCCAGGAGATCTTCCCAAGTTGGGGATCAAAGCTGCCTCTCCTGCATTGGCAGGTGGGTTCTTTACCACTGAGCCACCAGGGAAGCCTGCTTTAAGAGTAATGGTGTGTGATTCTCAAGACAACCCCGGGAGAAAGGCATTCCTGTTCCCATTCTATTAACATAGAAAGTAAGGGTCCAACTATTTTTCTCACTTTAATTTCATTTCTCCAGAGCAGAGTAAAATACTCTGAAATACAAAGGGAAACATCCAGCCTCTGTCTTTGAAAATTTTTATCCGCTTGTGAAGCCTGGCACCCAAAAGGGAAACTCTAGAGTCCTTGGGCCAAGGAAACCACCTACGTTTCTGTGGGGCCCTGGTTAAGGATGGGGTGAAGCTTGGCTGAATGCTTGAGAAAGGCAGAAGGAACTTGGAGGAGGAAGTGGTTGTCTGGTTCCTTCTGCAGAGGCCACCTAGGGGCCCTGAGACAGGGAGCTGGTTCCCTGGTCACAGCCCTGTCAGCCCACACTCTGTCGGTGGGAGGAGACTGAGCTGCGGCTGGGCTTGGGAGGAGCTTTATATCAATGCCCTACTTTTCAATATCCTCAAATCTGTGTAAGTTGTCATCCACAGGATGCATACTGAGAAGTTAATGGAATTTGGAAGGAACACATGTACTTCCATTCATAACTTTCAGTAAGGGCATAGGCAGCGAAGAGATAAAAGCCAGTGTGCAACAATAATATCCAGCCCGAGCAATCCATTTGCTTAAATGTATATTTTCAAAAAGGGATGTGTAATAGGATGGGGGCGGGGCGCAGGGAAGTAATCAAACAGATGTGCTACTGGTAATCGAAAGTGGATTATGAAATACTGAGGCCGTGTATCTTTTTTGCCCTTTACTGTGTTCAGTCGCATGGGACTCTTTTACAACCCTCTGGACTATCCATGGGAGTCTCCAGGCAAGAATACTGGAGTGGGGTTCCACTTCCTTCTCTAGGGGACCTTGCAGATCCAGCGATACTGCGCCTCCTGCACTGGCAGGCGGGTTCTTTACCACTGAGCCACCTGGGAAGCTCCTTTCATATTTATTCTTTTGGGGCAATTGGGCTCTAAGATGCTCGTGACGCGCTGCAGGGTTGCCATGGGGACCAGGAAATACTATTATAGAAAGGTAACGTTCGGATGGCCCCACGCCCGCCAGAGGTAGGGGCCC
>NW_011492730.1:1343901-1344382 GCF_000754665.1 Bison bison bison
CGGCCGCGCGGGTCCCAGCGAGGGAAGCGCCGCCGGAGGCCGCGTCTCCATCCCGCCCCCGGGCCTGGGGGAGGGGGCCCGGCACGTGATCGCGGCTCGGCCGGGAAGTTGCTGTTATTTCTCTGTGGCCGTTCGTTCTCCAGGCGTCTCCGCCTCCGGGCTCTGGACCGGATCCCGAGTGTGAGTAGTTCTCCTCCTCCTCCCAGACCCCCTCCCCGCGCACATCCCCGTTTGCGTCGACCGTGTGCAAAGGATGCTGAGGCTTTCTCTCTCGACTTCTGACCCCGGCGGGTCTCCACCTCTCCCTTCGCCGGGGTAGATGGAGACTGTGCCCAGTGAATACTGGGCATGTGGCCGGGAAGAAAACCTTTAGGAAAACCTTTACCAGAAAGATCAGCCTCCCTTTCAGAAAGTGCTGGAAGTCGGACAGTTCGGAAATGTTAAGAATTAACTTAGCAAACCGCTAGTTTCATTTAAAAAT
>NW_011492730.1:1344618-1347385 GCF_000754665.1 Bison bison bison
CCCCACACTGAAAAAGTGCCCCTTGCCTTGGTGTCAGGCCAGGCCTTATTGAAGCTCTTTGCCCTGTGCGGATGCTCGTGAGTGTTACTGGTTATTGAAACTTGCCCTGGCTAGTTTCTAAAGCTTTGACAACACGTAGCCAGTCCTGAGGTAGATTTTGAAGTATTTAGAAATTGTTTAGGGGCCCCTGATGGCTTATATGTTGATGGTCTGATGTTGATTGCTCTCAGCTGCGGTAACATTGGAAAGGGCGGCAGGTACAGCAGAGGTGGGAGCAGCAGGGGAAGGGCCCCCTAGTGCAGCATCGTCTCTGCTGAAGGGGCGGCAGCCTCAGGCCATCCTGGATAGGAGTGTGAAAAGCCCCCAGGCCAGGGGTGGAAAGGCATTGGACCGTGTGGGTGGCCGATTCCCTCCAGTTATAAAGTGCAGTTGGGGGTGATGTGTCAGATTGGAGCACCTCCAGGCCCAGGGGTGGATGGTGAAGGCCGAAGAATGCTAGAAATGAGACTGGTAGGTTCTGTTGTAATTGATGATGAGGTTGAGAACCAACTAGAGAAGCTTTGTTTTGGAGGAACTGGAAGTGGGAGCATTGGAAGGCCATCTGACACTACAGTAAAGACACTGGTGAGAAGCAGATGATTAGGATCGGCTGGGCTCTGTGTGGTTGCTCCGTTGTTCTTGTGGCTGCGAAAGGTGCTGGTCACTGGGGATTGCCACGTTTGGGTTACTGACTGCACACTCTCTCTCCTAAGCTAGACTGTGTCCTAGAAGGCCAGACTCCGGTA
Organism: Bison bison bison; assembly: GCF_000754665.1. Classification (NCBI taxonomy): domain Eukaryota; kingdom Metazoa; phylum Chordata; class Mammalia; order Artiodactyla; family Bovidae; genus Bison; species Bison bison. The sequence goes on from NW_011492730.1 coordinate 1,345,404, forward strand.
GCTGCCAGCTCCCAGGGTAAGGCTAGCTTCTAGAAGCATCTCTGTGGAGGTCTGTAGAATGAAGGTAGGAAGACGTGGACAGTGTGTCCGTAACAGTGACTCGAGAGCTGGTGGCACTTCCTGAATGAATTCAGCTCTCCTGAATTGTGAGCCCTGGATGCACAGTCCAGGCCATGCCACTCACTGGAGGTGGTAGTGGTGGCTTAGCCACTCAGTCGTGTCGGACTCTTTGCAACCCCATGGACTGTAGCCTCCCAGGATCCTGTGTCTCTGGGGTTTCCCAGGCAAGAATACTGGAGTGGGTTGCCATTTCCTCCTCCAGGGGATCTTCCTGACCAAGGGATCCAACCTACGTCTCCTGAATCGCAGGTGGGTTCTTTACTTCGAGCCGCCAGGGAAGCCCCCACCCCGCTGGAGGTGTTCAGTGAACTGATATACATTACAGTGAACATTTTGCAGTGTTTACATATTAACGAGTTTAGAGATAGCTTGGTTCTCTGTGTTGGCAGCTATGCTGCTTCATCTATACGCATTTCCTCATAGGTGGCAGCGGTGACACCCAGCTGGAAGCTTTGTCTAGTTAGGAGGTGGATTCAGCTGCCTCCCTGGGTGCTTAGCAACCTGTCAGGAAGTGCCCCTTCAAACAAGTCTGCCCACCTTTAAATCCTTTTGATCCGACCCCAGCGGCTGTCGCTGTGTGTGTACGTGTGTGCCTGCATTGAGTGCCCATCTATCTCTGAGCAGTGATTTGGGGCCTTTATTTTGAAAGCCCGTTTTGGTCTGTGGTATTTCGCTTCATTTAGAAGTACGTTGTTTTCCTCCTGGCTGAGCCCGAGTCCTCTGACTTGTCATTTGCCTTCTTTGTGATGAAACAACACACAGGTTGGTAGCAGCACCTTCTGTAGGCGGTGGGTGCATGCTCGGTTGTGTCCGACTCTGTGACCCTGTGGACTGTAGCCCACCAGGCTTCTCTGTCCATATGGAGTCTCCAGGCAAGAATACTGTAATGGGTTGCCATGCCCTCCTCCAGGGGTACTTTCCAATGCAGGGATTGAACCCACTTCTCTTGTGTCTCGTGCATTGGCAGGCAGAATCCTATATAAATGCTGCCTTACTGCAACTTTGAGGATAGTTACTACAGGCTGGAGCAGGATGCTGTATGGCTTTTATCTTAGTAATAAAGTATTTTAAGTAAGTCATTTTGGTGGCTTTGCTGGCTAATAGCGGTGATTTGGGGAATCGACCTTCCCTGCCTTGGGCTTGAGTCTTTTAGTTACACTCTGTCACTCCAGCTAGACACTTCACATGTGTCCAGGGTGAAAGTGGAGAGAGAGTTTCTTGGGATCTCTGTGAGTTCTTGGCAGCGGCAAGCTGGGTCCAGGTGGTCTGGCCTGCTCTGGAACCCTGGGACTGGGGGATTCGGCTCCTAAGTATCCATTCCCTCTAGAGGGAAGAAGGAAAAGAAAATCTGTTAGGAGATAAACGGTGCTGCGATGCAAGATAAAGCCCCGTAGTGTGACCTTTGGAATTAAATGATGATAAATTATATTGTACAATCTTGTTTGCTTCACTGATTATAGTTTAGAACCTCTTTTCCTCTAAAGATTTTGAGTGCTAAATTGCGATGATGCTGTTTGTCAGTTAGACTGGTGTTAAAATTGCTACAAAGAAATGAAGAAAGGAGCCAGAATGCATTCACCTGGTAAAGCAAGGCTCCTTAGCCACAGCATCAGCCCCTTTGCCTGCCTTCATCTCAGGTCTACCAGAAGGGTGTGGCCAAACCCCAGGAGGGGTTTATATGACTGTTAGGTGGAAAGTGAAACTCGCTTAGTCATGTCCACCTCTTTTCGACCCCATGGACTGAATAGTCCATGGAATTCTTCAGGCCAGAATACTGGAGTGGGTAGCCATTCCCTTCTCCAGGGGATCTTCCCAACCCAGGAATCAAACCAGGATCTCCTGCATTGCAGACAGAGTCTTTA
>NW_011492730.1:1347485-1394760 GCF_000754665.1 Bison bison bison
CTTTACCAGCTGAGCCCACAAGGGAAGCCCAAGAATACTGGAGTGGGTAGCCTATCCCTTCTCCAGCAGATCTTCCCAACCCAGGAATCGAACCAGGATCTCCTGCATTGCAGACAGAGTCTTTACCAACTGAACTGGTGGGTGGGGGGTGCTTTTAAAATTATTTTTAGACTATTTATATCAAATATATGATTTGAGAGACTACATACATGTTCAGGGGCTGGGACTAGAAGGTGATCTTTTAAAAAGCCATTTGGAATACGTGGCCAGTTTTTGTCCTGTTTGCATTTAGAACTTTATTATGCAGTGTTGTGTGTATCTGCAGTTATCTGCATATTTTCAACATGACCTATCCAAATAAGACTTCCCTGCTTCTTCGGAGGAGAAGCATTGGCTCCCAGGAAAGCACTGCTCACTTTGCCCTGGTAGCTGATGGATTGCCTTTATCTGACTTTCTTGGCATGTGTGAACAGTTTAGATAATCTTATGAACAGTAATTAATCTTACGAACAGTAACTGAGTCTGTTGGCTTTATTTCATTTCATATCCTTATTTATTTTCTGTACCAATTCCCTTGATTGTTTTGTAATATGTAAGTTTGTCTGAACTGCGTCAACTGATTTTTGTTTCAACCAGGCAGAGTATAAGAATCTGCCTGCAATACAGGAGACCCAGCTTCCATCCCTGTGTCCGGAAGATCGCCTGGAGAAGGGAATGCCAACCCACTCCAGTATTCTTGCCTGGAAATCTCATGGACAGAGGTGCCTCAGGGCCTACAGTCCATGGGGTTGCAGAGAGTTGGACACGACTGAGAGACTAACGCTTTGAGAGTATAAGTAAAATTCAGAGTGGTTTGTAAATTCTAAATTGTTTTCAGCTTCTAGCATTTTTTCCATCTTTCCTACTCAGAAATCTAGAATGGTCCTTCTCGCCTGTTTTAGCAAATCTGAATTTCTCCTCTGTCAATTTCCTCCCAACCATCTCCACCTGCCTGAACATTTAATCCTCTAGACCCACTTCCCTTGATCGCCATCAGCTGCAGGGAGGCGTGCCCTCTGCGTGTGGTGACACAGTTGCTCTTTCGTTTGTCCTAGGCTGCTTTGTGTCTGCTCTCAAGTCATCCATGGATTTCCTCTAGCAGCTCACCAGGGTCAGAGGAGACAACAACTGTTGCCTTAGTTTTCAGACACTCCTTGTGGCCAATCGGCCCCCTTTGCTCTGTAAATATTGAACCAAAGGGAGTGGAGGAGAGGTGGACTGTTGGATGGAATAAGAAGCCAGATGTAAAGGCTTGTTGTATTCTAGCGAAAAGACAATTTGAAGAGGGAAGGAACTTTTAAACAGGGGCACCATTGGGGACCGGTCATGGGGACAAGATCTGTAGGTTTACAAGTCTCTGTGAAGGGGAGAGAGAGGAAGGGACAGGTCTTCACGGGTTCATGTATGGAAGGCATCAGATCCAGGGTACCCAGGTGGTGGTGCCACCTAGTACCTAAAGGCGCCTGTTGTGCTCTCTCCAATTGTCTTGATTTTTACCTTTTTTGGTCATTTGTTAATTTAGTTGTTGTATATTTTATGTAACATTACGGGGAGTGCAAAGGAACGTGGATTTGAAAAGTTTAAGAAACACGATTAAAGACAGTAATATTTCAAAGAGAAGAGGAACCAGTACCTAGGTTTAGAAGTGACTTGGTTTTGGTGAGTATGATTAAGTAATTGTAGATGAAGAGGAGATGCTGAGGGCAGGGGAAACCTCCTTCAGAAACTCTGAAGCTGGGACTAGTGACTTTCTCGCAGGAAAGAAGATGGGTATGTGGCACCAAGTAATGTCTTCAGTGGCTGAATGTATGCATCTACCTATTTCTGAAACATAATGGAAGGGGGTGATATTATTTTGTTTTTCAATCTTTTGTAAGATGTTTTCCAATCTTTACTAAGATGTGTTCCTTTTTATAGAGAAAGGATCATAATTGTAAAGAAGTTCATTGGTTAATCTGGAATTGAAATCTACCTGAGCCTTTCTCCTGCCTCTGAATAAGCAGAGGCAGTGTGCGGTGGTCAGGATGGTTCTCATCTCTTCATTTAGTGGTGATGTGACGTTTTTTGCTCCTGATAAGCTAGGTGTGTCCTGCTGTGCTAGAGACGTGCAGTTTCATTCATTCTGAAAGGCCCTTGAAAGGTAGAAGCTCTTCAATATAAACTCATCCGTTAATCTTATTGTATGATTTTGTATAGTTATCAACTGGGAGACAGTCAAACCATCAGACAGTTCATGTGAACTAAGTACTCTGAATTGCTGCTCCCTGGTATGAAGTGGTACTTCCTCTGATGGGTGGGTCATAGACTTGTGACCCTCGTAAACTGATGTCTTTTCTGAACCCAGTGTAAGTCAGGGAGTGCTTGGGCTTAGAGGAGACCCCTAGGGGACATACATTTTGTTTCAAGATTCTGTGTGAATATACTTTTGCCTCATCAGGAGTCTACGTGTAATTATGTTTTTCTTTGTAAGACTTTCAAAGACTCTACCCACATATTTCTTTAAAATTTCAACATTTTTGGATGAATTTTGAGTCACATTAATAGCCATAACCAACCCAATGGACATGAACTTGAGCAGACTCTGGGAGATAGTGGAGGACCGGAAGCCTGGCATGCTACAGTCCATGGGGTTGCAAAGAGTCAGACACGACTTAGCGACTGAACAAGAAAAATAATCATAACGTCTTTTTACATAAGAACTACACAGAAGCAGGACTTATTTAGGGAAGCATCGTTTAAGAGAGAAGTTTTCCGTTTTATAACTAAAAACGTTAGTGCTTTTTGAGAAAGAACTGATCTTTTGTTGACCTGGCTCAACCAGTTCAAAAAACTTGCCTAAGTAATGTTATTTGAAAAGTAAGAATTTGGAATTTGGGGGTCTTTAAAAGATAGCTGCTCCATCCACTGAGGCTCTCCGTTTGCAAAATGGTGCTGATGTCTACTTTTAGGAACACTCCATGTTTCTAGGAGGTGCTTAATGTTTGTAAGACCTTGTCATCATCATTGCAGTTACATGATTGAACACTTTCTTAGGGCAAGGCGTTGTGGTTCACACAAATTATCTCAAGAGTCACGACGACTCTGGGAGGTGGAGATAATAGTCCCATTTTCTAGGTAAAGATGGTGAGGCTGGAAGAGCTTTGCCAAAGGCTGGCAGCTGTGCAGGGGCGGTGCTGCCCTCACCCCATCACCACCGCTCTGCCCAAGGACCGTAAGAATTCACCTGTGTCTGCTCAACAGGCTGGAGCCAGTTTTCGGGCTTTGTTTTGACTTGATTAGGTAACACTGGAGAACTAATTCTTAATGTCAGCATCTATCAATTGCTAGAAGGCTAGCACCTGCTGTGTAGGCGTCTTGGGTTTCTCTGAGGCATTTATGTGTGAAAGCCAACGGTGCAAAGGCAAGAAGTGCCAGGGAGAGAACCCCGGAGGCCATGGGCCTGGGACCGTGATGGAGTCAGCGGGACTGTGTGATGCCAGGTCCCTCTGCCTGCCTCTCCCGGCACGAGCGCATCGATGGCCTGAGTCGGGATGGAGCGTTTAAAACATGGCCCCTAAACGCTGGCCGAGTATTGTCCTCAGCTGAGTCCCTGAGGACGCTGATTCTGTTTAGTGTCGAGAAGGAGAACTGGGCTCAGCTGGACTTCTAGAGACATCGTTTGTCAGAATCCACGAAGCTCCCTTCCTCAGGGATCTTCCCAGGTACTCTGGACTGTCGACTTGCGCGTCCTCTGTGACTCCCCGTTACCTGGGACTGGACTGAGGGTCTCAGCCCCGAGTCCAACGTGGCCAAGCTGGATGGGGCTTCCAGCTGTCTCCTCCACACGTAGCCTCTCCCCTCCCGTGGGGGCAGCCGCTGAGACCCCTAATGCTGTTGAGTTTGAGGGTTTCTTAATTGGTGCTTTCTTCACTGTGTCGTTTGACTCAACTTGCCAACTCCATCTGCAGAAAGATTCTAATGGAGTTTTAACGGTGTTTTCCTTACTTGTGAATAAATTAACGATTTGGGACTTATCAGCTCTTCAGTACAGGGGAACTTCCCATTAAACAAATACATTCATAGACCTTCAGGAATTTCCACATTCTGAAGTACACTTTTGGCCTTAAGTTGACTCAGTTGTCTCATCTATAATGTGGAGACAACAATACCTATACAACTGGGCTGGTTCTCGGGTTTCAAGGACGATGTGTGTTAAATGTCAGAGCCTCAATTCACCCCAGGACCGAGGCTGGTTGGTGGACTGGGGGCTCTGACTAGACCAGGGCAAAGGGCCGGAAGGCAGCAGAACATCCCCCTTGCCCTGAAGCAGCTTGCAGTCTTGTCGGGGAGTTAAGTCTGCTTCTCTGTGAAGCTGGATAGGGAGGGGTTGAAAGGGAGCCAAGGAAGAATCAGAGAGACCTCTGTGCTTGTATTTCTAGCATGAGAATATGATGTTTGGTTGAAAGATGTTTATGTCTCAGAAATATGATTGCTTCCTGTGCTTAAAATTTCTTCCTTGACCCAGAAACTTTAATCTTTATAGTGTCAAAATAGGAAATATGCTTTTGTAAGTCAGCAGTTTTGTATATACTTTATGTACCACGTACATTTACAAATTTAAGCCTTGGGATTTTCACTCTGGCTGTGTGAATCTTGTTGTCCAGGCCTGTAGGGAGAGCCATGTCTTTGTATCTGCAAAGCAGAGCTGTCGTCTGTACTTGGTATATATACTGCAGATGAATGCATAATTAAAAGAAAATTCTGTTGCTGACTGCTTTATAACTCGTCTCTAAGTAGTTGACATTTTTCTGCAGGTTTCAATCATTTTCATAAAAAATTTACTTAGATTATAAAACTATGTGTAGTTTTATTCTCTGCTAGTTGAAAAATACTAATATACCTGTATTGCTGTGGTAGCTGATCTTTTTTTTTTTCCCAACTGCTGAATGTTATCCTGGTAAACTGCTGGCTGAATCTTTTGCTGATGTCCTTGCCATCAAATGGGAAAGGGCTTCTGTGTAGGGCTTCCTAGGTGGCTCAGATAGTAAAGAATCTGCCTGCAATGTGAGAGACCTGGGTTCGCTCCCTTGGTTGGGAAGATCCCCTCGAGAATAGAATGGCTACCCACTCCTGTATTCTTGCCTGGAGAATTCCATGGACAGAGGAGACTGATGGGCTACATACAGCCCATGGGGTTACAAAGGGTCAGACATGACTGAGCAACTTCTACCTTTTTGTTTCTGTGTTATGACGTTTCCCTACCCGGCGCAAATCTTCTGGATAACATAGTAGCAACTCTGCTGTATTTAAGTTTCCTGGTTCATTTGTTTGGTCTTGTTAATGAAAAGTACCTAAATCTCAAATGGACCACCAGGGCTGATGCTGAGAGTTGGAAAAGGGCTTCTCCTAATTAAAAGCCAAACAAAACAAAACCTCATGGTGCCCCTATGCACTTGGTGTTTATTTCTCTTTTCTTAGTAGATTGCATTCCAGTAAACAAGATTCTTTTTTATAAAGCTGCATCACATAATAAATCTCTCCATCTTAAGACATTTTAAAGTATATGTGTGTATATATGTATTTATATGTAGTTTGCAAATTCAAATAGTACTTTGAATACTCTTCCTCACTCTTGCTCACTGCTTCCTGAAAGCAACTCCTTTCAGCTCTTCTGCCTGTTTTGTGTGGGACTTGGGTGCGTGTGTGCGTGTGTGCACGCGCACTGCTTGCCCCTCGATAGCTTGGTTTTTCTGATTGGAGGCTTTCTCAGAGAAAGTGACTTCCTGGTGTGTGAGGTGAAGATTCATCCCCCTGTATAACCCTCCTTACACACGTTTCCTTCCATCCTCCCAACATAGCTGTATCATAATTTATTTTCTCAATATTCGGTGTTTATGTTTTCATGACTGAATATGGTTCAGAGCCAAGCCTGTGCAAGGATCCTGTTTCTCCAGCAGTTCCAGTCTTTGTCTTCTCTGGAGTTAGTTGCTGTGTTGGTGAATGTGTCAGGCCCCCAGCTTCCGACAGAGCTCCGGACCCCTCGCCTGGGTCCCCGTGACCCTTGCCTGCCTCGGGCCTGCCCTCCCGGTGGGCAGGTGCAGGAAGGGCTGCTGGAGGTCAAGGGCCCCTCCCGTCGTGACCGCCTCCCCTGGAGCTGGGAGGTGGGTGCTGCCCCTCCTGTCTGCAGGCACCTGTGGGAACGTTCAGTTTGGAAAATCATGGTTTTGACTTGGAAGTTTTCTTGGGAGTTGTCGTGGTTTCTGACATCTCTCCACCAAGGAGGGCTTCTGAGCACTTTCTGACTGTGTGATCCTCCTTGTTTTTTTCCTGCATCCATCTTTCATCTTTCAAAAGCATGACACCTTCCACTTCCTCTAAGCACACTTTTTACTTGCCAGTTACTCCTCTTGTATTTCTTCCTGTTGACCTGGTGAGTGGATTCCTTTGCTAGGGCTGCCGTCACAGAGTGCCACAAATGATGACTTAAACCCAGAAGCATGCTGTGTCGAAGTTCTGGAGGCCGCGGGTCCGAGGTCGCGGTGTCAGCAGGCCTGGGTCCTCCAGGGCCGCCTCTCTCGTTAGGCACCAGCCTCGGCATTTCTTGTGGGCGGGCCGCGTGATCTCTTCCTCGGGTTCTCGTGGCCTACTCCCTGGGTGTGCGTGTCTGTGTGTGTCTCTCTTTGTCCAGGGCTCCCCTTGGCATAAGGGAGCCAGTCATTCATTTAGGGCCCATCCTGACGACCGCATTTAAGCTCAGTTAACCTCTGTAAAGATCCTGCTTCCAGATAAGGTGGTGGTGTGATGTGTTGAGGGTTCGAACATCGACTTACCCTGGGCCACAGTTCAGCCCAGAAGAATGATTTTCAAGAGGGAATGCTGACCAGGTAACACCCTCTGTGTCAATAGCGTGTCCTGTTATTGTAACCTCTTAAAAGATGCTTTTAGTCACGTCTGTCTTCACTGAAGATCAGAAAACCACTCTCAGGAAGCAATTTTTTGATTGCACTTGGAGATTTTTGTTCAGAGTCTGTGACTGCTAAAATTTCCACTGGTTTCCTGAATGTTTTATAACTTAGCATCTGAGTCACCTCATTTCGACTCTGGCCTTGATTCTACAGTAATTTGAAGGTTGGCAGAATGCCTAAAGAAAGAGCAGCTGCAGACCCTGGGAGAGTAGATCGAAGTCTGTCCCGCATGTTAGGTAGCCACAGTCCTGTGCTCTGTCCCCCGGGTCGTTGTTCTGTTTGTCCTCAGGTGCGGCTTTCACCTAAAGTCACCCGCTCCATTCCTTCCTGCCTGCGCCCTTTGACCTCCTTCATAGCCGTTATCCTGGTCTAGCGTTGTCTCTGTCTTTGCCTCTCTCTCCCCTTAGCGTTAGAGTGTAAGTGCTGTGTGGGCAGGTGCCTGGTCCGCCCAGTTCCCTGCTCGATCCCAGCTCAGAATCGAACATTGAACAGCACGTCCAAGTAGATGCTGCTTTTAAACAGATTGATGTGGGAAACAAGCTTTGTTTTCCAACATTACAAACGCTGCTTCACTGACCCACTGTTGCTCTTGGGAATTCTCTCTGTCTGTGAAGGAGCTCCTGTTCCCCGGGGCAGGGCGGGGGAGGAGGGGGCGCTGGCTGCAGCTGCTCTCTCTGTCCACCCAGAGCCCCGAGAGGGATGGCCCCTCCTGACATATCTGAAAACTCGCCTGGGGCCCTGGTAGGCACAGTGTACGGTCAAGCAGGACGTGAAATTCGAGTCCTGTCTGCACTGGCCTAGCTGGAAGGCCCTTCCAGGTTTCCCCCGGCCTTCTGCAGCTGCAGCCTGGGATGCCGGAGCTGGGTGGCTGCCCGGGAGTCCACAGCCCTGCCTCCCAGCCTCCTGATTGCCACGTGCTGTCTGACAGTCCCCAGGTGGTTCCAGAAAGAAGAGGAGGAAGTGGTGAATTTGTGCTTCCTGATCTGAGAGACTTCCTCTGAGATACCAGGGGCTGCATTCCTGAGAGTGAAATGCAGAGGACCTGCGGCTATCTGTGTTACAGGAGCTGAGGCCTCCTGGCCACAGTCATGACATCAGTTAACTAAGCTGATGGGTTGGTGCTTGTTTTTTTTCTTGATCGTTTAATTGTTGTGCTGCAAGTCATGAGGAAAACCCTCCTCTCCACCGCAGGAGTCACTGAAAGGTGATTGAGGCAGTGAAAGAGGCTGGTCTAATTGTTTATGTGGCAGAAGTCACCTTCTAACTAGGGTTGTGGCACCGGAACGCATCGCGGCTCTCTGAAACCAGGTGAGATCCATTCCCACACGAGGGCTCGGCATTCTGATGATGGCCAGGGCTGTAGCTTTAACCTCCCTAATACTCCTTTCAATTTAAGTTAGAGAAATACAAGCTTCAAAAATGAACTGTGCATATTCGTGAAGTGTTGAAACCGTCACCTCTCATGCAGTGGTTTACACTCAGCTTTGGCATTCCTGGAAAATGTATGGAACTTGGTGCCTGGGGCAAGGTCTCTGTGAAACCAGATGGTGGGGTGGGGAGGTGGAATGTGGTTCTGTTGTTCTGCTGGTGTGTGTGTGTGTGTGAGAGAGAAACTTGCTGAGTAGATATGTACGTACATACTGTGTGTGTGAGAGAGAAACTTGCTGCATAGATATGTACGTACATACTGTCCTGGGATGAGAACAGCCCCCAGTGCCCACTGAGGGGGGACTGGTGGGTGGTGATCATTGGTGGACATTATTCAAAATGAAAAGCACTGACGTTTAAGTAACAGATGCGTATGTTATTAATAAGATCTAAAATTTACCCATAAGCTTTAATTACCTCAAGTGCTTAGTTTTGTACTCCCATTACAAATGGCTGATAAGGAATCTGTTTATACTCCTGCAAACAGTGTGTCTGTGAAGGAATGTGAGGAAGAGCGCGTGCAGTCCAGGGGCAGTATCTGCATGTCGGGGACTCTGTCATTCTCACACATTTGGGAACACTTCATCCTTTTAAAGTTGCTTTCAGTCTTGAAATACATCTCTTCATGCTCAGTGGTGGAAGATCTTTACCCTTCAAGGTAGGTTAGGTTTATGAAAAGAACCAGAAGGCATTCGGAGCAAACCTGGTGGATGAGGCGAGAGAGAGAAATGAATCACAGCTGCTTTTGTACTGCTGAAGAGTTGTGACTGCATAGTAGTGACACTGGCTTTTATCCTGTGTAACACCTAAATTTAAAGAAGAAAAAATTAATAACGTGCTGGACAGTGGTACAAAAATAGGATTGGTTTACTGTGTACCCCTCAGTAGTGATTAAAGGAGAGTATTCACATTAAGTAGTTAGGTCACGTGTCAGGGTGACTAAGCGGTTTTACACCGAAACTTGGAAGAAGGGAATACGTGGGGAAGATGTCTTCCCGTCGCTTGGGGAGGCCAGTCTAGGGTGGGTGGGGGTGCAGGCGGGGGGTGAGGGGTGCAGGTCTGGGAGTAGCTGGATCTAGCCTTTTTACCTGAAGACCTTTGCCTACACTTCTCGGGCTCTTCTGACCCAGGTCAGCCCTAATTTGGCTCTTTGGGGCTGGAATCTCTGAGTTAAGACTCACATACTATTTGCACAAATTGGCTGAAGGGTAGACCTTACTTGGGTGGGCCTCAGGGAGCGGGAAATGGTTTGGGAAGCTAAAATGAGAGCTAAGAAGAGCTATGGACTGAAGTGGGAGTTAAGTCATAGGTCACTTGTTTACTTTGCTGTGTCCCTCAGTGAACAGTGGGCTCCTTGACAGCAGGGGTCCTATCCTGATATCACCTGTTAGGCTCCTGCGTGACCCAGGTCTTTTCAATACAGATCTTCTTCTACTTAAGAATAGGGTTACATCCTGATGAACTCATCCTAAGTTGAAAACATCCTAAATCGAAAATACATTTAATATACCCCTCGCCTGCCGTGCATCACAGCCCAGCCTACCTTGAACATGCTCAGAACACCTCCATTAGCCTAGAGTTGGGCAGGACCAACTCACAGAACCTGTCCTGTCATGAAGTGCTGACTGTCTCATGTGACGGATTGCTGTCCTCAAAGTGAGGAACAGAATGGTGGTCTGGGTGCAGGATGGCTGTAAGTGTATCATCATTGGCCCTCGCGACTGGGCGGCTGGCTGGGAGCCGGGCCGCCTCTGCCCAGCACGGGAGAGGATCGCAGAGCGGGCAGATCCCTAGCCTGGGAAAAGATCAAAATTGAGAATGCAAAGTAAGGTTTCTGCTGAATGCATATTGCTCTCGCACCATTATAAAGCTGAAAAGTCGTAAGTTGAACCATTGTGAAGTTAAAGATTCACAAGCCAAACCATTATAGGTTGTGGACAGTCTGTATATTGTTTCTTAATGAAGGAAGAAGACTAGTACTTGTTGAGTACCTCGTAGTTTCCATGTGCTGCTGTTGCTGAACCAAGCTTAGGTCCGCTCACCCTCTCACAGTAAAGTCCATCTCCTGACACCAGGTTGTGCTGAAGGAAAGGGCAGTGTTTATTCAGGGCGCCAAGCAGGGAGTCCAGGGCAGCTCGTGCTCAAAGCACCTGAACTCCCCGTGGCTTTCGGTAAAGCATCTTTAAAGGCAAGGAGAGGGAAGGGTGTCCCAGGTGGTGCACCGTTCTCTGATTGGCTGATGGTGTGGTGACAGCATGGTTAACATTGTCAGTCCTTAGGCTCCAGTAGGTCTGGGGGCTGTCTGCTCACAGGCCTCAAATGGTTAATTTCTTCCATTTGGTAGAGGTTTTAGCATCTGTAAAACAAGTCAGGAAATGTTGTGTTGAAACATCAGATACTGTTATCTAGGCACTTCACAGAGGAGCTGCAGCAGAGGATATGGAGAGGGGGGTCTGTCCCTGGAAGGCCCTACAGGGTCCTGCTCAGTTACACAGGACTCTGAACTCCTTGAACTCTGGACAGAGTCCTCCCTGGTGAACACTGCTGTGACCCCAGCTGTGTGGAGGGGAGGGGTCGTGTGGGGCTCCGGTCAGACTGAAGCTCGGGATGGTTACGTGTCAGGGAACTCGGGAAGTGGTAGAGCCATCATTTAAGACTGCCTAAATTCAGAGCCCAAGCTGTGTGCCTAACCAGAACCAGGGCATAAATACAGGGCCACGTGCGATCTAGATAAACCATGGCTCTCAACTGGAAGGATTTTGCTCCCAGGGGACACTTGGATACGGGGGATACATGTTTGGTTGTCTTGGCTGGGAAGGTGGCCACTGACATCATGTGGTGAGTTGGGGGGCGGCGGGAGGGCGGGTAAGAGATGCTGCTCCCTCTACACACTGGTGAGGTTTTCCTGCATCTGCAACGCTTTTCTGTTTGGTTTTTTGAAAATGGCCATCAATAAGTATGAAGTGGTATTTCTTTGTGGTTTTGTTTGCATTTCTTTAATGATTAACCATGGTAAGCATCTTTCATGTACTTAACTGGCCATTGTGTATCTTCAGAGAGATACTTGTGCAGGTCTTTTGCTGATACTTTGATAGGGTTGCCTTTATGTTGTTGAGTTGTACGAAAGTTCTTTCCATATTGTGGACATGAAACTGTTACTAGATATGTGATTTGCAGGTATTTTCTCCCATTCTGTAGTTTGTCATTTCCCTTTCTTGATAAGGTCCTTTGATGCAGGGGAAAAAAGTTTTAAATTTTGATGGAATGCAATTTATCTTTCATTACTCATGTTTTTGGTATTATATCTAAGAATCATTGAGTTTCATGTTTTTACCTCCTATATTTAGATCTTTGATCTGTTTTGAGCTAGTTATTCTGTAAGAAGTGTCTTACACAACAGGTCTTCTGTATATGTGAATTAGACACCTACAGTGTGGTTACACAGACAGGCTCTGGAGCTGGGGCTGTCTCTACACCATGTGTTGAAGAGACTGTTCTTTCCCCGTTGAACAGAATTGGCACCCTTGTCAAAAGCAATTGGCCTTGGATGTTTGGGTGTGTTTCTGGATGCTGGCTTCTGTTCTGTTGGTCTGTGTGTTTATCTTTATGCCAGTACCACATCGTGTTGATTACTGTGGCTTTATGACAAGATTTGGAAGACTACTGTGGCTTTATAACAAGATTTGGAATCGGGAACTTTGTTGTTCTTCTTCAAGGTTGTTTTGGCCCCTTGCAATTCTATGTCAATTTGAGGATAGACTTTGTATTTCAGCAAAAAAAAGGTCTGTTGGGGTTTTGATAAGATTGATTTGAATCTATAGGTGGCTTTGGGTAGTATTGACATCTCAGCAGTGTTAAGTCTTTGTAGCCATGAACGCGAGGCTGTTTAGTCACTTTAAATTCTATTTACTTATTCTATTTACTTTAGTCACTTTAGATTTCTTTTAGCAATGTTTTGTGATTTTAAATATGTAAATATTCACCTCCTCGGCTACATTTATTCCTAGATATCTTATTCTTTTAGATTTATTTTATTTGAGATTTTAAAAATACCTAGCACATCAAATTTGAATTCCAAATTGTGTTATGTCCTAGAAGTTACTATGGAGACATCTTGAGGTTTCAGTAAGTGGATTGGGGTTTGAACCTGGATTTGGCACTTAAAAAAAATTAGCTCCCTCTGAGCCTCTCTTTCTTCATCTGTAAAGTACAAGGATAAAGCAAACCTATCTACACAGAAGTTGTATAGATCAGAGATAATGGTTGCAAAGGACTAGCTCCAGAGTGTAACTCAGAGTTAAAAATACTAGAGAAAGAATGCTGGGTTGCCAGTATTGTGTTTTCTCGTATGGTTCCAAAGTCAATACTGATGTATTACACAGTTTGTCATGAATGTTTAGCTTATATTCCCTTTATTTGCTGATTTCTTTTCACATCCAGAAGTTTTGTGATTAAAATATACATTAAAAGCATTAGTAAAATTATTTTGTTGCAAAGGCTAGTGATTTTTACACAAAGTAAATATCCTCTTCCTTAGAGAGTCTCATGAAGTGTGTTGCGTCTGTAAGAGAAACAGATTGTAACAAAACGTCAGACTCGTTTGTTTTGGTAGTTGCTGTATACTTATAGGAGGGGTACTTTTCTTCTAACGTTGCTGCTTTCAGATGCCTCTGTGCTTTCTTGGATCCTACCTGTGCCCAGACATTGCAGGGTTTAATTTTAGATATGTTAGCATTTAACCTCTCAGTAGCAAAGCTGACATAAGGCTTTACCTTCAGTGAAGGGTGCACCTACTCCTGCCATCTTGGAACTGAGTTCTGTGTGTGATATAACTGGGTACCAGTACTGCAATTTTTAACTTTTTTTTTTTAATTCATCTTAGGGGAGCTTTATATTGAAGTAGGCAGATCCAACCTCTCAAAGACAATAATCTCAGAATTCTGATTTTTTATTTTATTTTAAATTTCACTGGTTAAATAAAATCTGGTAACAGACTTAAATGTAGCATTAGAATGTTCCAACTGAAAGTGAATTCCTCAAGTTATTCTCATAGCAATGCGTTTTAAGCCTTGTTTGCCGTTCATTTCCCGAAGAACACAAATGAACCTGCATGCAAGAAGAGATCCTGTGTGTTCTCATGGGGACACAGGGCTGATGGGAATGCAGTCAGGCTGAGAAACATGGAAGTTTGAAAAAGAAACAGCGGAAGAGCAGGCTGACCACAGAAACCAAGCGGGTTTTCCAGACTCCATTGGAAGCCCATTTGAGCCTGCAGAGCATCTGTCCTGTGGGGTGACTCTGATCAGCACTCGTGAGGCTTTTTGATTAAAATGATAATCCCAGCGGCTTGGGTGGTATTTTCTTTAAGCCTGCTAATATAGCAGTAAGCAAGTTGTGAATTAAACACCGACAATACAGTTAAGAGCAGAGACTCTGAAGTCAGGCGCTCATGTACGTCTGGCTTCTCCGTGTAAGACGTGACCGGGTTCTTGCTCTTGGCGATGGTTTGGCCTGTGTGCACTGTCTCTTGAAATCCTCGTGTACTTATTATTTGTATGAATTTTACGTGTGATAGCATTTTTACTTTCCCCCCAAGAAACTGCAGATCCAGGTGATTACTGCTGAGTTCCTAGCTTCTGAGTACTTACTCATCACTATTGTAGCAGCTCATTTATCTAGATGGAGGACTTCAGGAAGGAGAGTACCAGCTAATCACCAGTATTTTTAAAGCAAAGAATATTGTAAGTAATTTTTTGAAGGAGGTGAAATCGCAGCAACAAAAATAATTAAAACAGCTGTCACCAGTTTTTCTCAAGTGGTCCGGAAGATCTTCAGTGAGAAACGTTGTACAGAACCAGAGGAATGTGAACCTGACTGACACCGGCCGCTACAGGATACTGATCTCAGTTTGTGACATTTTCTGCTGTCCTTCTCTGGATTGTGTTAATGATACTGTTGGCCCTTGCTCATTGTTAGTTCCCCGGGCGAGCGCTAAGCCATCCCGCGTGGCGCAGCATGGCGACACCAGCCTTGCCCCACCCCCACCCCCACCCCCACCCCCAGCGGCACCTGCCGCGACGGCTGTGTGCTCCTGCCAGGTGTGAGGTTATAGCAGAGAATTGGTTACTAAAAGGTTAAAGCACCACACTTTTTAAAGGATGTACAGTTTTTTGAATTTGATAGTTTTACAGGGATTTCCAGAGTGTGAGCGAAATGGGGAGACATAGCCGTCATACAGAAGGTTGCTTATTATTCTTAGGGGTTGGCCCCTGCATGTCACCATGGGGGCAGGACCATTGCAAACTACTATTCATAGCGTGAAAGGGGAGACTAGAAAGACAAACATTTAAACAGGAACAGTTGCGAGTAACGGGACACACACACATACCTGCAAGTGAGGCAGCTGCCCTGGGGTTTCCCGTTTGGCTTTATTTTCGTGAAAGTGTCATCCAGGATGTCGGACACAAGTCAAGCCATGGTTCTTCTGACCTTTTGTTGGGCTGTTTAAGCTTTACTCTTAACGGTCACACACTTGACTCCTGTAGACAAGTAGCATTCTGGTCTCAAAATATTAGGTGAAAGTTTGACTTAGAAACATTAGTGTCAGAGTATGAGAGCTCAGAAGTGGTTTAGTCTCAAATTCCTTAAACTGGGATATTCACTGAGGACATTCTAGGCCATTTGTTCAGTAACTGTGGTACCTCAACTCCCGAAATTGGTAGAAGAAAACTTTGACCAGTTAGCCTTAAAAAAAAAAAAAAAAATTGACGTTTCAAAGTAGACTATAAAAATGTTGAATTTTAAATGTAAGATGTACGTCATCAAGATTATTGTTGGGAGAGTTGATTTAAGCTGGGTGTTCTGCCCTCAGGAGACCCTTCTGTTTTTTTCACCTCTGTTCTAAAAAGACCTGCTTATGTTCGACTGTTCGTTCATTCACAGCTCAGGTGAAAACTGCCACTAGCTAATGCTGTTTAGAGTTTGGTGGTTGGGTGTGTGAGGACGCGATGAGACCCTGGAACTTGAGTAGACTGGATGGCCATTCTCCAACAAATGGCTGAGCTAGGAAAGTTTGGAAAACCTCAGAGTAGTATCAAGATTTTCTCCTGTCTTTGAAGAAAGTGTTATCAGTCCCTTTTGGATTGTTTTCATAGGCAAACGTTGATCATAAGTAATTCCAAATATGGAAAGAAAATGTCTTAGGCTTTAGTCTGTGGTCCTTTCATGCTTCAATCTCTGCCATGAGGGGCCTTGAAAATGCGGCAGTGTGCCAGAGTTACTTCCTTCAGTGTAGGGTAATTATGGTGGAGATCACAAATTCTTTGTAACTGAGGCTTAAAAAGATATTTTTATCATACATTTTACTAATGAAAACTTTTAAAAAGGTTTTCTCACCTCTTCATTGGTTGGTTGTTGTTTAATTGCTAAGTGTGATCTCATGGACTGTAGCCCACCAGGCTCCTCTGTCCATGGGATTTTCCAGGCAAGAATACTGGAGTGGGTTGCCATTTCCTTCTCCAGGGGTCTTCCCCACCCAGGGATCGAACCCACGTCTGCATTGGGAGACAGATTCTTTACCACTGAGCGGCCAGGGAAGTCCTCTTCATTGGTAATTCAATATGTTGCTATTCCACATTATGACCACTTGGGGGAGTAGATTGCGTATCAATATTTTCATGTTTTGCATTAAAAACAGACTATAACTTGTGGTATAAACATATTTCTGTTTAACCACTTAGCAAATTTCATGTTAGGATATTTTAAATTCTTAGATTTTGTTAAGTTCTTTATACCTGATCCCGTACTTATATGGGATTAGTAGAGCGACTTCCCTTTCACTCTTTACTTTCCTGCATTGGAGAAGGCAATGGCACCCCACTCCAGTGTTCTTGCCTGGAGAATCCCAGGGACGGGGGAGCCTGGTGGGCTGCCGTCTGTGGGGTCGCACAGAGTCGGACACGACTGAAGCGACTTAGCAGCAGCAGCAGTGGAAAAAAATAAAGAAGGTGTGTATTTTCATGCGTCATCAGCTGTGGAGTCTGCATGAGATTCTGACTGTCCTGACCAGCAGTTTAGTTTCATGTCCCTATGCTAGATTTCAAGAAGTTTGGGTTTTTTTTTTCTTGAAAGATTTAAGTCTTAGAAAAAAAAGACTTCCAACTATCCTTTTTAAAAAAAAAATATTATTGAAGATGCTAGGCAATAATAAAAAGTAGTTTTTCTCGATGCTCAACCATTTATCCTTATCTTAGCCTGTAGAGAAAAAAGTCAGTAGTATTTTTCTTTGAAAATAGTCATAGAGGTGATTAAGAATGGTTGGTTGTGATTTCCAGCTTTTTATTGACTCAAGTCTGAAAAGCGCCACCACCGAGTCAGGGAACTGTTGGGTCCCAGCCTGGGGTCAGGTGGCGTCTGGGCACAGCAGGGGGCAGCAGAGGCGTGTGCCCTTTGAGGGGAGTTGGTGTTGGGAGGTTGAGCTCGCCTTCCGTCTGGGTCCGTGGTCCCTGCTCCTTGAGTCAGAGCCTCTGTGAGTCATGGGTCCAGACCTCACAGTGACGACAGCACCCAGGCTCCCCGGAAGCCCGGGTGGCTGGCCTGGGGCTGGCTCGTTGTGTAAGAGGCGGTGACATCAAGGCTGTGGACAGCCTCTGCCGGCCTGGCTCAGGCCTCCTTCCCTGTCTCTCTGTGACCCTTCCCCCAGCACTTCTGCCCGGGGCCTCAACCTGGCATCACAAACAAAAGCACTGACCAGAAATCAGTGCCGACCGGGTGGGTGGCCTTGGGCGAATTGCCTAACCTCTCTGGGCCTCAGTTTCCTCACCTGTAAAATGGATCACGTTTTCCCACCAGTGTGTTTTCTTGTCTTCTCTAGCTTGTTTGCCCTGCTTTCCTCTCTTCCCCTCCTCATCTTCCTAGTGGCTTCTCTGGACCCTCCTTTCTCATCTCTCCTCACTTCCCTGCTCCTGACCTCCCACTTCTCCTTCTGTTTTTTCCCAAGGGCAGCACCCCAGGGTGGGTTCTTTTTTACCATCTGATGTTGAGAATCTGGGCCTGCCAGCGGTACGTGGAGGAAGGAAGAGGCTTACGTTTTTATGCATTGTGTAATAGACTCCTAAAATCACTTCTTTTTTCAAGTGGAGGGGGTTTGTGTGCATGAAGTGTATGGCCTTGGATCACAAGCACCTGGGGCTGCACATGAATGAATGGTGGGCTTGGCAGCAGGCAGTGCGACATGTTGAATACAGGATACGTTTTCCTATTTCTAATTCTGGTTAAATTTTAAAATTTTGCCATTTAACATTTTTGTTTGTGTATCTTGGCAGGTCTGTTGCTATAGTCAACATTACCAACATTACCCACCCTTGGTCGAACATTTGGAAATTTTGTGTTTGATGTTTAGAGATAGAGAAAAAGTTGAATAACATGAACGTTATTAAATATCTGACGATCAGTTAGTGTGATGAGAACTCCTGTCACCTTCAACTCTTCATTATAGATTCCTTTCTGCCCTTGTTCTCAAGGTTGTCTCAGGATCCCAGAGTTGTGCTCCAGTAGAAATATTAATATAATGGGAACCACATGTGGCATTTCATAACTTCTAGTAACATTAAAAGGTAAAAAGAGAAACGTAGGTAAAATTAATTTTAAAATATGTTATTTAACTCAGTATATACAGAACATTTTCACGTCAACAAGTAACCTTACATAAACCTTACTTCGCATTCTGCCTTTCTTCTGTGTATTTTATGCTCACAGCACATCTCAGTTGGCACTGGCCACATTTTTAAACATATCCATGAGAATAATGCCTATTTGTAACATATATCACAGTCCTATACACTGGCTTGCAAATATGGTATATTTCAATTTAAAAACTAATGTGTTTTGTCTGTGTGTAAGTGTGTTTTAGGTTTTTTAGAAAAATTCACTTGAAGTTTCTATATACTGACTTATTAAGAGCTGAAAAGGAAATGCCAGGATGTTTGAACTGTCCTACTCTTGAAGTTAAATTATTATTATTATTATTGTGTGTGTGCATGCTATTGCATTAATATAACTAATGTACGTTAGTGTACAGTAACATTGTTATAATTTGTTCATTATTTACAGTGCTGAGTAGGCTAGCTCCCGTTCAGAACTGTGAAAATATACTGGGTCATTCCAGTATGACAGAGTAAAACATTCAGTGACTGAGTTCTAAACAGCATATATCTCCTGTCTTTGTTGCTTAGAAAACATGTGAACTTTCCCCTTGCACGATTAGTTTATTGAAGATGACTTTTCTGTATGTGTGGTTACTTTTATTTCTGGAAGTGAGGATGTGATTGATCTGGGGAATCATTAACTAAATCCGTGTCCCATGTGATGGAAGGGCAGTGAGGCCCCTGTGCCCGGGCAGGACTTGGTACCTATCAGTGTAAACACCGGGCACAGCCCGTCCCATGCCTCTGCTTATCTCCTCCAGAGGGATGGGGCTGAGGCGTTTTCAGCAAATCTTACTGGTAAAGTCATGCCTGTAGTGCCTTTTTTTTTAAGAGCCGTTTCCTTTCAGTTTTAACCATATTACTGTGTCGGCGAACAGTCTGACCTCAGTTTGTCAGCAAAACTGCTTTCTGTTTTGATAACTTAGAAGCGTGCCTTCATCTCTGAAACCCATGCTGCTGATGAACTAGTTCAGTTTTAAGATGTTTTACTTAGATGAAGACAGTGAAGATGAGGAGGAGAAGGTTCCTGAAGGTGTTTACCATGGAAAGGCCCCTGCTGGCATCCTGGTGAGTGACACCCTCCAGCACGCCGCCCATCCCCTCCCACCCCCCAGCACCAAGCTGGAACCTGCTGCGAGAAGGGGCGGGGCTGGGCGCCCACCAGGGAAAGCAGTGATGCCTTTCTTTGGAGGATGTAGCATCAGAATGAGTTTCATACCAAGAATCTGAACTGAGTTGTAGTCAACAGAAATCTTTGCCTGCCTGCTCTCCCTCACTCACTCTACACCATCTTTCTACCCTTCTCTATTTATTATTTAACGAATAATAATTTTATGCCTAGAAAAAAATGAAACTGCTGCTGTAAACTGGGAATTTTTTTGAAACTAGGTTTCACATGCAGTGTATCTGGTTTCACATTCTCTTTGCATCTGTGTAGTAGTTGAGGAATAAAAATCATTGAGGAGCTTTACGCTTTTTTTTCTTTCACTCTTTCAGACTTCAGCCATAAAAGTGATCTTTTTCTATGGGTTTGTCTGTCTTGTAGTTTTTTGGTCCTAGTCAAATTTGTTTTGAAAACATGTTTTGCAACTAGCATCTTATTCTATCTGTGACAGAGGAGCAGCAGGAGTCCCTTTCTTCTGTGACTGCAAACAAAAAGTTCGTAATATTGAAATATGTGGGGGAAACGTAAATTGTCTGAGTTTTTTAATCTAAAGTTTCCTCTCTTCTTATGTAAAATAAAACAGGTCACATAAAGTATAAGTTTTAGAAGTCTGCATTAAGGAAACAGATGAATTAAGGACAACATAATTTAACTTTACCTATGGAACCTTTTGCTGTAAAAATAATTTGAAGTAAGTGTGATGAGGTAAAGGTAGTTTTTGGAAAATTGAGGGTGTACATTTTTATGAAAACATGTAAAATAAAGCAAAAATTACAGTTTCTAAAATCCGTGGCTCGTAATCAGACTGATTTTAAAGTTGTACAGATTTTTGTCACCTTTAAAATGTTGTGCTTTTCTGTGCGTTTTGCTTGTGGACCTATTGGTAGATGTGTACTCACTGGGGGTCTCGGCAACTGATGGGGCGGGGCGTGGTCTGACTGGGAATGGAAGTCCAGCCTCAGAGAGAGGTCATTTACTTGTGAAATTTCAATTTAATGAATTCCATGGACAGAGGACCCTGATGGCCTACTGTCCACGGTGTCGCAAAGAGTTAGACACGACTGAGCGACTAACACACACATGAGTGTATACGGATTCCTGCACGTCTGCTGCCGAGGTCGGAGGGAGGACGGTGAACACGCTGACGGTGATTTAGTTTAGGAAGAGTTCTTTCAACGAGGAGCGCCCACGCACACACCTTTTCTCACAGGAAGTAGTTCCGGTGCTTGCGGCTGCCGCGTCTGCCAGAACGCGGGAGGTGGGTGTCGAGGCTGCGCTGACCAAGTTTCTTTCCATGTTAATACTGGAACATTGAAGTCCCGGGGGTCACCTCCCGGCCCCAAGAGACACTTGAGTTTTCTGAGTGGCTCGTGTTGGGGATACGGGATTTGCTATCTGCTTGTTGAGCTGCATGGATTGTATAGGAGACTTTGGAACCTGGGTGTCGGGGGCGAGGGCCCGGGAGAATCTCAGTCAGGGTCCAGGCCCTCGGTGACCCGGACGCTCCTCGCTGGTCAGCTGCCGTCCGGGCACACCACCTCTTGGAGGGTGAAAGTCTCCATCATAAAGGAGGTGACTTTGCATGTTTGGAATATAGATGTAAAAATTTCATAATTTTAAAAACCATGAAGAAACGTCTGTGCTTTGTTAGAAATTGGGAATTTTTTTTAAAATCTCATATTTCTGTAATTTTTAAACAGATGAAGATATTTTCCTTTATTTGGTAAGGAAAAGGCCAAGTTGTTTCATATTCAAATAACCTTGAAGTTCCAAAATTATATGCTAGCCTTATTTTCCCCCACTTATTTTAAATTACTTTGATTTGCATTTTTTAAATTAGGGCAGAATGTACTCCCAAGTGGTGCTAGTGGTAAAGAGGAGCCATGAGAGACGTCTGGGTCAGGAAGATCCCCTGGAGGAGGGCACAGCAACCCACTCCAGTATTCTTGCCTGGAGAATCCCATGGACAGAGGAGCTTGGCAGGATACAGTCTGTGGGGTCTGAAAGAGTCAGACATGACTGAAGTGACTTAGCACGCAAGCATGTACTGCAAGAATTCTTAGCCAAACATGTAATCCTAAGAAGTGCTTCTAGAACTGAGTCCTGTGGGTTAGAGCTGGAAGGGGCCATGGACGTATTTGGCCATTCTTACTAGAAATGAAAGCTTGTCAGAGGTTCTGAGAAGAAGGAAGCCCACCTCAGGGCAGTGCAGCCCTTTCCTGGCTCCTCAGCGCTCTTTATCAAAGGGCCTGGTTGAGTCCAAAAAGCTTTTCAGATAGAATTTTGTATGTTTATATTATTTACGGTAAGGTGCAGTAACATAAACAAGCAGCAACGTAAACAGAGGTGGGAGACAGCAAGTCACCCCGTAGGCGGGGCTTGTACTTTGCACGAGTTGGGTGAAGACGAGACAGCACCACCCCACCTTGCATCTGACATCACTCCTGGCTGCCCAGAATCCTGGAACCACCCTGCTGAATGGGGCCAAAACCAAACACTGCCCTCGGGGTAGGGGGAAGGACGGTGGTCACAACACTAATTAATTAGTTGAGTAGAATTTCTTTTCCTCACAGAAATGTGATGTTACTAGTTATGCAATTTGGGGGAGCACACTCCCCAAGAGTTTTTGTTTTCACGACTTGATTGCCTCAGTCCTGACACAGATGAGCTCAGGAATTTAGGGGCGAGGTAGCTCTCAGAGGCTGTGGCCAGAAGTATGTGTAGGCTGTGTGAAGGTTATTTATTATCCATTTTTGTATTTATGCCCCCATCTGTTTTTCAATAGGAGAGGCTTGGGGGTGGCTCACAGGTACTGTTGTCCAGGGCACGACTGAACCCCTAACTTAAAACAATCCTCTTTATTCAGCAAATATTTATTGTGCCACACTGAATCTTCTAGGTGTTCACAAGTTTGTTGGCCATTACTAATGTGTCTGAATTGTTTGCTGCTCTGAGTTTGCAGGTAACACAGCTAGACAGATTTCCTCCAGATGGTTACCTCATTTGGTTTGCCTGATGCTTGGTCCTGTGAGCTGATCTGTTCTCACCGGCCTGGGTGAGCACAGGACTGCAGGTCTGGTCGGAATCCCATCACGTGTCTCAGCCAGGTGTTGGGCCAGTCTAGAGGAATGGGACACAGGTCCCTGAAGGGATCTGAATGAAAACCTTAGCTTTCTTGGCAACATGCTTATCTTTGTCTATAGTTTGTGTTTTATACTAATGTCTTAGGTAGTACACATTGAAAACCAACCCTGTTCTACTAAAGAAAATATTAAACCCCAATTCTAGTCATTCTTGCATACGTTATCATTGAAAGTAGGGAAATTTTTTGTTGTTGATGCTGTTTTGCCACTTGTTCTAAACATATATATTTCCTTTTTTGTTGTTGTTGTTTCTTCTTTGAAGCCTGTTGCCTAACCTAGAACCATTGTCTGAGGCTCTCACTTTGCTTAACTTAGGACATTTATCTCAGTTGCTCTCTTGTGTCTGACTCTTTGCGGCCCCATGGACTGTAGCCTGCGAGGCTCTTCTGTCCATGGGATTCTCCCGGCAAGAATACTAGAGTGGGTTACCATACCCTCCTCCAGGGGATCTTCCTGACCTTCGGGTTGAATTGGCATCTCCTGTGTCTCCTGCATTGACAGGCGGATTCTTTACCAGTTCACCATCTGGGAAGCCCCAAATTTAGGACATTTAGGGAAGGTATTTTTCAGTACCTTGGGAATTGGGTGGAAATATTGTTGGATGTCAGTTCAGGTGTGCAATGACATCACCCTAGAACTCAATGTGCCCTTGGCGTAGCATCTTGGCTGCAGCCCCATCTCTGTAGAAAAGACCTTCTCCAGTGCCTGAAGTGGCCCCCAGGAGAGCTGGGGCGTGGGAGTGGGGGGCCGTATTATCTCTGGTGTCGCTCACTCTCTGGAACTCGTCTGAACTCTGTGATCTGCAAGTAGCCAGACTGAGTTCAGGCAGGTCAAGGGGGCAGTGGCTGAGATCGTAAAAAGCCCTTGTCATCTTTCTTTCGTGTTCCAAGAAAGAATGAAGGCATGACCACTACAGACACTCAGTCCGAAGACTGAGATTATGTTGGGAAAGTCCTTCCTCCAGGGACGTGAGGCAGGACTGATGCACCCCTGGGCGTGCCCCTCCTGGGGCTCTGACTCCCCTGCTTGCGGTCAGCAGACACAGCTTGGCAAGCTGCCATTTGGCTCGCTTGTCCCCGTCACCCGGGGTGGTCTGGCCATCGGGATTCTTCAGGGCTCCTTGGTGATTCCGAGTCTGATGGCCACCAGAGCCCCTGCTGAGCCCTAAGTGTGGAATACAGATTTCCCGGAGAGACAGAATCAGAATTGAGGGGGCAGTGGAGCCCAGGAATTGTTTTGTGTTCAAAACTGCAGGCTTGAGTCAGGTTTTCCCGCTGAAGGTCTTTTCTGTTGGAGGATCCAGCGCAAAGTTGGGTTTAGTTGTCACGTCTATCGTTTCCCGGTCACTGTCGCCCTTAGTCTTTCCTTTCCTGACCTTAGTTCCTCCAGGGATACTGATCAGGGACTTCGTGGAGCTCCCCTCAGTCAGAGTGTGTCTGGTGGCATCTCCTAATTGGCTGGAGCGCATGTGTTTTGGCAGAAAGAGCACAGCCATCATACGAGGTCCCTGGTGTTGGTGGTTTTGTTCCTGTCGAGTTTCCCCACTTCATTGAGGTCCCTACTTCATGAAGGTGGCATCTGCTGGGCTTCTCTGCTGTCAAGTCACTGTTTCCTTTGGTGATGAGTGTGAATCATGAGGAAGATAGTTTGAGAGCATGCAGACACCTTGTTTAATGTCCATTGTCTCCACGGGGTCTGTGGTGTGCTCGTGATGGTCTTTTATTCCCCTCATTTTCTATTTCTTCATTGGAATTTCTCTTTAAGAGAAATCTGTCCCTCCTTCCTACTTTTGAATTTTTATCAGTGTGGCCGGGAGAATACTCTGCAGGTTATATAACCCTTCAGATTTTGTTGCTCAGGTTGTTCTGGGTGCTTTTTCGCTTTGGCTCCTGTGTTCCCTTAACACACCCCTACAGCTGTGATTTTGAGCCCACGATTCCTACTTTCTGGCACCACGAGCTGCCCTGACCCTGGTCCTTGTACTGAAGGGTGGTATTTAGCAACCAGGATCTGGGCTCTCGTTTGCTTGTTGCTTCTCGTGTCCTGGGTTCTGGATCGCAGAGAGAGCGAGGATGTTAAACACATGTTCTGGCCCAGGCATAAGCATGTCTATATTTGTGCCTCTCCATGGAGACTTCTGAAGCCTGTCCAAGGGTTGGTGTTAGCCTTCTTTCTAGGAAGCTGTATTTTTAGAAGCCTCCCAGGTGTGATGATGACTCAGACTCCAGGATACGAATCTGTGGGTGCATACGGACCCGAAGGCTCTTGTGGCTTCGCGTACTTGCCAGTGATAGACGGTCTTCATCTGGGTAAATCGTCATTTCCCATCCTGGCTTAGTCGTCCCTTCTTCTTAACTCTGAAAAGAGTTTTTATGCCACTCTTGGCCCTTGTAACTAAGGGATCTCAACCTCCTAGGAGTGGACATGCCAGGTTCTTGAAGTGGAGTAGAAATAGGTCTGGTTTCACAGCTCATGTTCTTAACAGAACTTTATCGGAGAACCTGAGCACACCTGCGGGAAATGTGTGTTAATAAACACACAGACCATGCAAACACATGGCAGTTGCCCTAAATTTCACTAAAGCCAGATTTGTCCTAATCATTGGTTTTCTTTTCCGTAAGGCAGTCTGCATCCTTTTTCTAAAGTGCAGCTTGCTTTCTAAAGCAGGTATTGACTCTGTCAGACTTCATGAGGATAAACCCTTCAGGGCGGGGTTGTTGACGATGTTTGGGTTGTGGACTTCAGGCCTCCACATGCTTGCCAGGTTAGTAGCTGTGAAATCAGTGAAGTGGCTGCAGTGAGTGACCTTCAAATCTTGCTGGGCTGTTCATCTGCCTTGTTTCCCCCTGAACTTAACCAGGTACCGTGTGATGCAAGCAGAGTGCCTTTCGACTCGGATAGTGATGCTTTGGGACAGGTTGAAAATGTGAACTTGCTTTATCTGTGATATTAACTAGGCTTCTGTGAAGCCATGAGAGGGAGACAAATTAAGTTTAACGTGCCTTTCTCTAGACCTTCAAATTCCAAGAAAATGTTCATTTGTTCCCATCTCACAGCTGTAATTGCATGTGCAAAAGATTCCTGATGCTACTTCCTGACTTCTAGGTCAGTGAGTAAATGGAAAGAACTTCAGATAGTCAGGTGTTTGAAAGGAAATTGTGTCCTGCCAACATCTGGACTAAAGTGATGGTCATCACTGAGAATGCCACATATGGTTTATAAAGAAACTTGCTGAGGTTGTGTGTCTTTCATATGTGAAAGCGAGCCAGACAGTTTTCCTGCTTCATTTTCAGTTGCTTATAGTTATCAATGATGACCACCAAAACAGGTTAGCCACAAAGTTTTTTTCCTTAGCCAGGAAATTTTAGGGTGAGAATATGTTACTTAAACATAGATTTACAATCATAATGTAATCAAATCTTTAAAGCCTCCTAATAAAAAGCTTTAACATTTTTCAATAGCATGGGCAGAACTGTGACCTTCTGAAAGCACTTGTGAAGTTCCTTCTCGTGCATAGCTCTGAACATTAGGTACACTTGGCGTTGCGCTTAGGAGCTTGTGGCCCCAGGATACAGGAGCCTGGGCACCTGAGGCAGACATGCCTGAGCTGTTGTCTGTGCTGTCGCTGTGTCATGGTTTGACTTCAGGTATGTTGGCTATTTTTTCTGAGCCCCATGTCTTGCTAGTAGAACGCATGTAACACTACCTGACCTACCCATGGGAGTTCAGCGAGAGGAGGTGTGTGAAGTGGCGTTTGGAAGGGTAAATGTCAGTGCGCCTCCCCTTCACCCGATCACTTCCCCACGGCCAACATGAGGAAGAACACTGAATTGTAGCTTATGTTATGTGTAGTTTCTCAAGGATGTGTGTAGTTCAGAATGTTAGGGCACGAACAAATGAAGAATTTGAATTTTCACCAGTGTAAGTGAATTTAAGTAACTCACACATATGAAGGAAAATCCTAACTCATGAAACGGTTAAATTATTACCACTTTGTAAAATGATTTATGGAGGGATTTTATTAGCAGACTCCCCTGGGTGCACCAAAGGTATCTTTAAAACAATACCACTTCTAAGTATTTACCCAAGGGAAGCGAAACTTTGTCCACACCAAAGCCTGTTCACAGTTCTAGTAGCTTCATTTGTTCGTAGTCTCCCCAAACTGGAAACAACCCAAAGTTTCTTAGTTGGTGGATGGATAAACAAACTTTAAGACATTCTTACAGTGGGATACTACTCAACAACAGCAAAGGATGAACTGCTGATACCTGCAAGAATATTAGTCAGTCTCAATACATGATGCTAAGTGGAAGAAGCTGTAGTCTGAAGGGCATGTACTCAATGGCTCCATCCCTGAAACATTCTGGAAAAGCCAAGATTATAGGGACAAAGAACAGGTCAGTGGTTGGCTTGGGGTGGGGTAAAAGGATGGGCTGCAAAAGGGCCTGGGGGCATTTGAGGCAGCAGTGTAGTTCCGTGTCTTGATTTTCTTGATTGTAGTGACCTTTTCATGGTTGCATGGTTAAAATTGTATACTCTGAAAGGGTTAATTTTACTCCTTGCAAAGTACACCTCACTTTTTAAATCTATTTTGAATAGTTCAAAGTACAGCTATATTTCATAGCAGAGTTGGCATAAACATTTAGCTATTTTTCATGTATTGATAGGTATAACCATTACACAAGGGTTGACTAATATCTTTCATGATTAATTATAAACAGAATCTTAAACTCAGCACATATCTTAATGATTGTACTTCCACGCTTCTCTCTCAACTCTGGTGACATTCTAATCTCTCACCTCAGGTACAGGTAGATGAGAGCTGGCCATATTTTACCTGTGACGGGAAGAGTGAGAACTAGTTGCCAGAAAGCTTCGTTGCTTTGCGGTTTGAGGAGTTAAGGGAAAAGCGGGAAAAGAGAGATGCAGGAATGAGAAGCGTTCAGTTTCTAGAGCTGCTGGTTTGAAGCACGTTTGGTCAGAGGGGAGGTGTGAAGGTTGAGGAAAGTCCTCGGGGCCTCCTTGTCCTCCTGTGCTGCTTGCCACTAATTTTGTTACATGACGTCTAAGGATAGGTGTCAGATTGAGCCTGTAGTTCCCCTTGTGTGTGCTCAGTCGCTCAGTGGTGTTTGACTCTGCGACCCCATGGACTAGCCCGCCAGGCTCCTCTGTCCATGGGATTCTCGAGGCAAGAACACTGGAGTAGGTTGCCACTTCCTTCTTCAGGGGGTCTTAGCTCCCCTTGCTCTGTTGGCAGTTTTCTTGAAGGAAATGAATGCCCCGGGTACATTGCTGAGCCTCAGGAAAGTGAAACTGCTGTGACCAGCCGTGTACCGTGACGGCTGCACCTTGTGGTGTTGGGCGCTTTCCTGTAAATGGTCTGTCTGCTAGAAAACGACGAGCTAAGTGTGTCCTTTGTCACCTGCTTTCTGTGACCGTCTTGCCCAGCGCTTGACTTCCCCCCAGGCTGTGGGCTGGGTGCTCTGCGCGGGGACCTGCAGACCTGCACGGATGTGCTTTGTTCTCGTGGGGTTATTTTTAGATTCACCCCGTCGGAGGCGGGTGTCATTCTTAACTGTCACCCACACAGACTAGATTCCTGCGGGCTTTTTCTCTGAGAGCTTCAGCAGCATCGGGAGAAAAGTGTTGATTTCTAAATCTGAGCATGGCTCATGGAACGATGGGTTGGCCTCCACTGTTGGCATTTTTAAAGAATATATGCATGTGTTAAATACACAGTTACAAATACCCAGTGTCTTCCCTGCCTCTCTGGTTTCTCTTGTTAGTTGCAGCACGTGGTGTGTGCTCCTCCTCCCTCTCTGCTGTTCTGGTCACCAGACCTCACCATCATCCGTCCATCGCTCCATCCATTCCTTGACCCAAAAATACTTATTAAGGACCTCCTGCCGTGAGCCACCGTGCCACGATCTGGGGCAGTGGTGAAGTGGCAACACTTCTCTTGGTCAGAGCTGAGGGTCTGAAGGTGGGCTGGACAGTGAGCTCGTGGGCAGGGCTTGCCGGCCGTGAGGGGAGAGGCAGGTGCCCTGGACCCACCTGGCCTCACGCCGCCTCCTGCCTCCTTCCTGACCATTCTCATCCAGCTCGTTTGTTTCTTCTTTCCCCTGTGCTCTGGGTGTTCACATTCTCTTGTAGACAGGCTTTATTTGTCCCCATCTCCTTCTCATCCAAGAAGCCTAAAACATCCTTGCTCCTCAAATAAAATACTAGATCAACAGCCAGAGTAGTTGATGGATTGAGAAGAAAATTGGTGTTGGATTTTGAAAGGTTGCCTAGAAAGTTGTTGGGCTGCTGATGAGGGTCGAGGGTGGGGAATTGATGGGTTTTGAATATGAAATAATGACACTTAGATCCTTCCTTTAGTTGTCCCTTTAAAAAGCTGGAGCAAACAGTTGATATAACGAAGGCCTCCCCTCAGGAAAGAGCATGTATTGCTATGGTGGCAGAGTGTCTTCCCCTATTTGAACCTTACTCAGCCCAAGATAATCTTCATCTACTTGGTAGATAGTGAGTGTGGTGAACTCATAGAGAAGTGAGCGCAGCGAGCAGAAATCTGTGCTTCCAAACTTCCTTAAAGAAAGTGTGTTGTGACAGGTTCAAAACCCCGATTTATCAACTAAGCAGCCTTGGTGGCTAAGCTTAAGCAGTTTCCTGTCCTATCATTTAAAAAAAAAAGTCTGAGTTGTTCAGTAGAAACTTTCACTGGGTTACACTGGGGATGTTTTCTTGCTAATTTTCTTCCCAGGGTGTTTTCTGGGGGCGGAGGGAGATGATAGAGGGCTCAGGGTGGCTTTATCAAGTCAGCGTCGGTGCCAGCCTGTCCGTATGTAAGTCTTTTGTGGACGGACATTGGAAATGGACTCTGAACAAGTCAAGGAAACAAAGAAGACTGTGACCATTGGTCATTCAGAGAGATGATGGAAGGGCAGGCAGGAGCCAAGGCTGTGGACCCCTGTGTCATAATCTGGTGGCCCCCGGGGTCAGTGCTCAGGGGGCTCACCCTGCCATTGCTGGTGGCTTGGCTATCTGTTAAGCCCAGTTTGAGTCAAGTGTCTCCCCAGCGCGTCAGCCAGCTGATGCCAACCAAGGCCTGGGTCCCTCATTACAGGATGAGAGATGAGAGTGTTGTGATGCCCGAGCCCTGTTGTATTACCTTCTGAGCTCACCACTGCATCGTGTATCTGTTCAATTCCAAAAGAGAATACTGATTGGAAAATTCTATCTTCTGACATATCCTGAAGGCTGATTTGAGTAGTGTGTGGTGAATTGTGATTAGGGAATGAACCCCTAGGAAAGCAATCTGCCCAGGCCTGGTTTTTTATACATGACTTTTGATAGAGCCACAGCTGCTAGTCCTAGACTTCCAAGTCCTATAAGATGATCAGGTCAGCTGTTTGTTCACTGAAGTGTATGCAGTTCAGAGTTTGTGGAGTCTGGATCCAACCTCGAGGTGATAGGTGTGCCTGGAGGACAGTACAGACTGTAGCCCAGAGCAGCCTGGTTTCCTGAGCACACCTCATCGGGTTGGGAGGAGAAAGGGCCTGCCATGGGTACTGGAAGTCCCTAGAAGTCACAGGTCCTTAGGGGCCCACTTCCGGTTTTATGTCTGCACTGGGACTTAGGAGTCTTGCATTCTGTCCTCCATAACTTGAGTCTGTTGCAGACAGTCCAAGGACCACTCCTTGGACTGGTCCTTGGGAAGCCCCAAGCTGCAGTGTGGTCCTTGGAGACATGAAGCTGGGACCTGGCTGCCTTCAGATAGTGAAAATGATGGGGTTGCTCCTTTTTAGAAAAACAGCTGATAGGCTCATAACCTACAGGAAATTGACTAGAACCCCCAAAGAATACTGGGGCCCAAAGAATACCACACCCTTCCTAAATCTGGGTCCCTCCAGAAGGACCCTTCCACATCCAGACACCAGGCTCAGGAAGAGTCCAGAACCCTGTCTTCTAGCACCTGAGGGGCTCAGTGTCCATGGAGTCCTTTCAATGAAGCTGATTTGGGAAGCAGCAAGAGTAGGCGTGGCTTTTTTTATCAGAGAGACTGCCCTGCATGGAGCTCTGCTTGCCTTACCTGGCTCATTTTCATAATCAGTTATGAAATTTTGCTTAAAATTCAGGAAAATTTTGCATTTTCAAAAACTGCTCAGTGTGATTTTCACATACGCAAAATTTTGAGCCAATGTAATAAGTAAAATTCTTGAAGTTCAACCTTGCTAGGAAGATCCCCACCAAGTCCGTCCTTTCTGCTTCCCTCTAAGTTGGTTTGTTCACTCACTTAAACAGTATTGGCTGAATCCCAGCGAGGTGCCAGATGTGTTTCTAGCCCTGCCTGGAGTTGGTGGCGTGCTCCTCCCCGACAGCTGCCCTGCCTGCACGTCTGCCTGGGGTCTGTCGCTGGTCCCGCTGCCTCTCTGCCTCCTCTGTGTCTCCTCTCCTCAAATGGGCCATGGGAGCTTCCGAGGGGTCTCTGCCTCTACGTCATCCTCCCCACCCACGCATTGATCCTGGCCGGCCCATGCCCAGAGGCGGGTCTGAGGCCTTGCATCCCCTCCCCTTCGCCTCAGGCTCCCCACACCCTCCCAGTCACTGTCCCCGGGAACCCCCCTTGCTTGGCCTGGTAAACCCCAATGACATTTTCACCCCAAAAACAAGTACGTTCTGCCTCTTGAAGCCTTTCCTTACTCTCCCCTGCAGGTTTTCTTTCTTCCTTATCTGATCTTCCTCAGTCACCAGGACAGCGTGATCACAAGGTCTTCTGTAAATGAAGACAGTGTTTATGCTGCTGTCTCTTGCTGGACCCAGGATTCTGGGGGAAGAGCACAGGACT
This sequence comes from Bison bison bison, assembly GCF_000754665.1. Taxonomy (NCBI): domain Eukaryota; kingdom Metazoa; phylum Chordata; class Mammalia; order Artiodactyla; family Bovidae; genus Bison; species Bison bison. The sequence continues at coordinate 1,378,757 of NW_011492730.1, forward strand.
TCTGCCACAAGGTCTCACTCTGGTGCCTGGCATGAAGCCGGTCTTGGTTTTGTCCAGCTGTATGAAAGTCTTCCCAGACACAGCCCGGGATGGTGGCTGTTTCGCCGGCAAATTACAAGTCCTCTGTCGTGTTGCCCTTGAAGGAGTCACTCATCCTGCGCTGATGGTTCTTAGCCTGTGAGGGACCTCCCCGCACGAGGCTCTCGTGGCCCCCCTTTTCCGTCATAACGGAGTCGTCTGGACCGCTCAGTGTGTGCAGGCACTCTGCCGGGGACCCTGGGTTTTGGTCTGTGGACTTGCACATGGGGCCTCGTGGTCCTGGTGGGGGGTGTGGAGGAGCCCCCTGCCCTTCGGGGCCCTGGCCCTGTGCTCTGGACGGGATGCTGGGGGCCGTGCGTAGTGGGGGATGCTTAGGTGTCCTTTCCTCATGGATTTGGGGTTCCAGGAGGCCAGAAGGGCTCACAGATTGTCTGCTCTGTGGGGCTCTGGATCTCAGGGGCTCTCCTCATTGAGGGCAAGGCCTTTCCTCATGCTGCTGTTTCCTGCTCTGAGTTTATAAAGTAAGAATTAAAGGCAGCTACTGCAAAGTAAGAAAAAGCCACTGGCGGTCTGCTCTGATGGGGAGGAAACAAAACAGAGAGATGTCAAGTGAGGTGCTGCCTTGAATCTGAGTGGGACCCTGTCCCAAGCATCTGCTGGCCCCGGGCGGTGTCCTGATTGAGTTTAGCTCCTGAAGGACAGCACGTCCCCTGGGTGCTTGGGCCCCTGCCCTCCCAGGCCTGGAAGATGCTGCAGCAGACACCTTTCATCTCCCACCTTCGGGGAAGTGACGTTCCTGCCGGCTGGGGTCCCCTCCACGTCCACGTATGGACCCCTTGGAGGACTCAGGGATCCTTGGACAGTTGTCAGGACTGCAGAGCGGCCCTCAGATCTTGGGGGAGCCGCAGGGTGGGGGAGGCAGGCAGTGCTGTCTGGCTCAGCCTTCACTTAGGAGTCTGCCCTGGGAGACCCAGATCCCCTTGGAGGTTGGGTGAAGTGTGTTTGAGAATGTTCTTGAAGGATGTGAAGTGCAGAATGCAAGCTTGGTTGCCTGGAGCATAGGTAGAAGCTGGACCGGGCAAGGTCACAGTATGTTGGTGTTTCCTGAAGTTTCTAGAAGGTTCTGTCCCCTCTTAGCACGTTCCTCATGTCTGTGAGCAGAGGTTGCAATGTTGAGGGTAAGTCCTCTGATAAAAGCTGTTCTCTGTCCCTCGCGATCTCCCAGGATGTACACTTCCTAACCTGAGGGGAGTCCAGCAGCCGGCGGATGGTCAACCCTGCGGGCGGACAGGAGGGCCAGTATGGCTCTGGACTCTGTAATCACTTCTTATTTGTGGGGTTGAGTAGCATTACATGAAAATAATACTCCCGTTGTGGAACGCAAGAAATCTGGGGGTTTTGTCAAGGCGTTTATCATCAGTGACAGATGACTGTTCTGTCACTTAGAGATGCTGTTGAAGACATAGGCCCCAGAATCAGATTGAGTTTGGTTATCAGCTTCGTGACGAAGTGCAACAGTCTTGGACATTGCTGGGCCTCCTTGCCTCGTGCCATACCAAAGTCCCGGGTGGTTGTGAAGATTACATGAGATAACATCCAGGTTAACACAGCCCCTGACATGCGATAGACATGTAACAACTGCAGTTGTGTTTGTTAGAGGTAGTAACTAGTTGTTGTTCAGTTGATACGTTGTATCCAGCTCTTTGCAACCCCTTGGACTGCAGCACTCAGGCTTCCTTGTCCTTGACTATCTCCCAGAGCTTGCTCAGATTTATGTCCATCCAGTCAGGTGATGTCATCCAGCCATCTCATCCTCTGTCACACCCTTCTTCTGCCCTCCATCTTCGCAGCATCAGGGTCTTTTCCGGTGAGTCGGCTCTTTGCATCAGGCGGCTGAAGTATTGAAACTTCGGCTTCAACTAGTAGTACCAGCTAACTAATACAGTACCCAGCGTTATGAAGGCAAGCATTATTGGGCTTCCCTGGTGGCTCAGATGGTAAAGAATTTGCCGGCAATGTGAGAGACCCAGGTTCGATCTCTGGGTGGGGAAGATCTCCTGGAGAAGGGAACGGCTACCCACTCCAGTATTCTGGCCTGGAGAATTCCATGGACTGTAGAGTTCATGGGGTCACAAAGAGTCGGACACAACTGAGTGACTTTCACTTCACTTAAAACTTCCAGTACAGATTTTAATTATATATGAGTGGTTTACAGTGTATCCATTTTTGTATTGATAACAATTTAGAAATCGTAATATTTTAACAGTTAACCTGTATCTCTGAGGTTACTCTTCTTAATAAATGTGATTTTTGATTGAACATGTCACTTTTAAATAGTTTGGGGCCAGTTTTTATCAGAGGGGATTTGTATTTGAACCACCTACTGATCCATTCCTGTTTATAAGTCTCTACTGCATATCATGATGGTTGACTTTAGTTTCTCTGATGCTCAGGAAAAGCTGCTAAGCAAATCGTTAAACTTTGGATAAATGATTGAATCTGGAAACCTCCCAGCTATTATTCCAGATGCTAGTGTATGTTTACATTAAAATGTTTGATAAGGAGAATCTGATAATGAGATAACATCATGCGATTTGGTCTGTTGAGTTTTATGTGTGAAGGGCCATTTGGCCTCTGTTAAGTGTCTCAGTTGGTTACCGTCTGTGGTTAGTGATCTGTCAGCGCCTCCTTCCCTGTCTCGGGAGCCCCTGCCATGTAAGCCAGCCCGTGGGCAATGTGCTGCTGCCTGGCCCCAATTGCACTGCACACTGCGTGGACTGAACATCAGTCAGGCCTGTCTGTGCCTGCCCTAGTGTCTAGTTTTGGATCTTCCATTTAAGGAAAGTAAATTCTTTAGTTTGTTATAAAAATGAAAGGAAACCCAGTCATTTCGCTTATTTTAAGGACTAAGAATGCTTAGCTCAGAAGAGATGAGACCTGGTTGCGGTTGTGCAGTGAACTCCCTGGTGTGTGGAGGGGTCCATTAGAGGAGGGTGGGGCATGTGCGGTGTGGCTTCTGTGGACACAGCAGCCAGGGCCATCTGTCTGGAGTGCCTCCTGGGGAAAGGGCTGTGAGTCTCTGTCCCCTGGAAGCATGCAGGATTGGAAAGCCCATCTAGCGTGTGATGCTGCAGAAGATACTTGAGTCGTTGGCAGCTAAGGCTGCTGTAACAAAAGGCCTCAGACTGGGTAGTTTAAACAACAGAGATTTATTTCTCCTGGTTTTGAAGGCTGGGAAGTCCAAGATCAAGGTGCTGGCCAACTCTGTTCCCGATGAGGGCTTCTTGCTGGCTTGCCAGTGTTTTCCGCAGCCTGAGTGGGGGGGGGGCGGGGGGGCTCAGCCCCCTGGCGGTGGCACCAGGCCTCCCTTTACTCTGTTCTCCAAGCTTCATTATATGGATGGGGTTGTTTTATATCTGCTGAGAGGAAACCAACCAGTTGACAGCCTGCATTTTTCTGCATTTAGCGACTGGCGTTTACACAATAGACTTTCTTGTATAGCAGCCCATCCTTTATCCATGGTAATTAAAACCATCCTGAATAGACATAGTTGCGTTTAATTATGGGCTCTGTCCTCTAGTTGATGTAAGCTTGTTACACATTTAGTTTATAATGTGGTCGTTTACGTCTGAATGTAGATGCTCAGGTTATCATTTTTCAGTTTCTTTAGGAAGAGGGCTGTATGATTTGTTATGAAATTCTTTTTAGATTTGTAACACAACTAATTTTAAAATTGCTACTGTCAGGCATAATACGAAGATGTGGGTGCTGTTGGTTTAACATATGTGCCATGACAGGCCAAGAGGGTGTTGGTGAACATGTATCACCTACAGAATATGATAATTCTGATGCACTGTTCTAGGTTGCTGAAAAATACTAAAAGAGAGTGAAAAGATGAACTGCTTAAGACTAAACTTTATTTCACTTCTGTTTTTGGAGACACTCTTAACATATAAAGATTGTGCACCATGACCCCAAAAATAAGGAACAAAAATATATTTATTCACTTATTCTCTAAATCAGTTGTAGTGCTCTTTTATATCACACAATTTAATTTTCTGCATCATTAGCCATTAGGGAAATGCAAAGTGAAACCAGTGTCCCTACACACCTGTCATCAGGGCTGTGATGAAAAGTAGCGACAGTGTCAAATGCCGGCAGGACTCAGAGACGCTGCGTCTCTCAGACACGGCTGGTGGGAGTGGACGCCAGCTCTGGTGTCTGCGTCTGTAAAAACTTAAGTCGACGAGTCCCATTCAAACCCGCGCTCACGTTTCCTGGGCATTTTCCCCAGTCAGCTGAGAACTGATTTTCACACAGAAACCCATAGAGGAATGTTTAAAGCAGTTTTCTTTGTGATAACCAAAAATCTGAAATAGCTCATCTGTTCCTCAACCAGTGAATGAGTAAACTGCATATATCTACTCCATGAAATACTCAGCATCAGTAGAGAGGAACAAGCTGTTGGTGCATGCACCAATCTGGATGAGTCTCCGTAGAAATATGAGCGGGAAAAGGCAGTCCCCAAATGTTAGGTACTGTGTGATCCTGTACCCTCCTTAAAAATGGCAAAAATCTCAGCAGTGAAGAGCGGATCAGTGGTTGCCAGGGATTCGGGAGGGAGAGCCGACAGGGAAAGCAGGTGTGTGTGACCATAAAAGGCCCACAGGACAAACTTTTGTGATAATGGAATGTTCTCAGTCTTAATTGAGTCACTATTGACGCCCAATTAGGATAACTGCACTGGAACTTTGCCAGATGTTACCACTGGGGGAAGCTGGTAAAGAATACACGGTATCTCTTCATATTATTTCTTAGAACTGCATGTGTGTGAATCCACAGTTATCACAACCTAAAAAGATCAGTGTTTAAAAAATATGTGACGTTGATATATTCTGATAAAACACTATATCCACTCCACATGTTTCTTACTTTTTTATTCTCTTTTAGTGATGGTTGGTTTGTCCATTCCCTTATTCATTCAAGAAATCATTGTCCAGCACTTGATACGTGCTTCATTTGGCCTTACTGTCGAGTTCATTTATCCTAGAGCTGAAATCATAGCAACTTGTCCCTGTTGCAGAGCTCACCTCGTAAAGGACGCGTGCCACTGCATTCTGTTGTCAGTGGTAAGTTCCCCAGCTGGTTACATCCCCATAGCCAGCTCTTTCTGTAGGTGCATTTTGGGGCCTTGCTGGCACTAGGTTTAAAATACTCAGGGCGTTTTCCAGGTGACACTATTGTGGCTCGGCTCCGTGACGTGGAACTAGACCTTGATAGCCGTTCACGAGAGCAGGAAGGAGTGTCTGAGCGGGGTCCAGGCACCGGCTTTCCTGTGAAGAGCAGTGGGCATCTCTGCGACACGGGCGCTGGGGGCCCTGGGCTTGTGCGGGCAGGGCGTGTGTCCTTCCAATTGAGATTTGGACTTTCCTACAGCTAGAATGTGCTCTCTGGGAACTTTTCTGAGCCTGTAACTTTGATCTCACAATCAAAGCTTTGGATCCGGGTTTAGAGAGGCAGCCATGCTGATAGTGAATCCTCTGCAGAAGAGCCCGTCGTGTCTCTGCTTCAAAGGAAGTTGAGGCGGGGAGGGTCTCTTTGTCAGAGTTGTGTTCCTCTCCTCAGGAAGGTGTTTTCCTTGGTTGTGCTTCGACACTCTGCCAGGAGAGCCAGTGTCTAATGGATGAACTGTGATTGTGTGGGTCACCGGAAATGAAATTTGACAACCTTAGGACTAAAGAGGGGCTAACGGAAGAGCCGGGGGCACAGGCCCCCATCCTGTGGTCAGATGAAATGGATGGGGGCCCTGCGCCCCAGGCAGGAACCCTCGCCTTTTTGACCCTTCCTGGAGGACACTCTGCAGTCTGGTGGTCCTGACTTAAATAGTGAATTGTCGTTAAGGAACAGGATTAAACCTTTTTTCTGTGCTTTGAACTTTGTGGCACGTGAACGTGTGTTCTAGTGAGCTGTGCTGAAGCTCTGAAGGGTTTGTTATAAATCGGTTCAGCCCAGCCTTGCTCACCGGTTGTTTAACCTAGCGTGTCTGAACCATAGTCTTAATTCTGTAGAAAACCCATCTCTCACGCACTTCTCGGCAGGAGCTTCCTCTCGGGGGTGATCTTCACTCACTGTTCTGCATGGCTTCTTCCTTAGTGGATGCATTTTACGCAGAACCCAGCTGTCTCGGGCAGGAGGGCTGAATGGTGTCGGGGTTCCTTGGTGGTTCCTGCAGGTTCTGTACTTTGAGGGGAAGCACCTCGTGGTAGCAGGCTTGATCCGAGATGCTGAAAGAGGGAAGGGGACTTCTGCATGCCCAGCTGGGCCGCCTCTCAGTTCCACGGTGGACGGGCTGGGGCTGCCCGTGCGTGGACGTGTGTAGCTACCACGTCAGCGTGACACGGAGGGGCGAGCGTCACGGGGTGGATAATAGTCTGGGGGCCATGTGGGCCACGTCGTCACTGCAGCTTTCTCTCTGCCGTTGTCATTAGATCCACAAACTCAGTGTTAACGTCTCATCCAATCTGTTCTGTCTCTTTTAGTCTCAAACCATGAATTATGTGGGGCAGCTGGCGGGGCAGGTGATCGTCACGGTGAAGGAGCTCTACAAGGGCATCAACCAGGCCACGCTGTCCGGCTGCATCGACGTGGTGGTTGTGCGACAGCAGGATGGCTCCTACCAGTGCTCGCCCTTCCACGTGCGCTTCGGGAAGCTGGGGGTCCTGAGGTCCAAGGAGAAGGTGGTGAGTGCCGGTCGCATGTGCTCTGTCCCCTGGGCGGTGGGGCGCAGCAGGGTCAGCCCTTCCCCTGAGCTCCCGGGACCTCCCTGCTTCTGTTTTGAGAACCTGCCTGCTGTTGAAGACACCCCTGAAGGGTGGTGTTGAAGTCCACCCTTCATACTGTTTTTGAGTTTGCTTCTAAATCCTCAAAGCCCTCCCACAGGAAGTCTTGGGGGGAAAAGAAGTGAAAATCATTTTAATAGTCCTGTGTGTGGCAACTTAGAAAATCCAAACCCAAACTAGAGTTTTTAAATGGGGAAGTTAGGTGTATTTAGAAAAGTGCCTTTATCTTATACAGAACTTCAAAATATTTAGTGTTATGCCTACAGACCAACTGGATAGAGTAGGTTGGTATGCTGAGGAGTATATTTGTTTAAATGAAATTAACGCGAAGTTCTACATTTGTTTTTGCAAAGCTGTAAAATCTTGTTGTAAATGCCAGGATTTTTTCACAAATCTGACTGAAGTGAAAATCCACAGGCTTTTATTATTTTAGGGATGATTTCTTTCAAAAAGAAGGTGTTGGTTTTCTTTCCTTTTTTTTTTTTTAAACATCCTTTTCCCTTCAGGTTAGGGAGCACTTGGAAAGTCTGTTAGTGTATCTGATTGATGTCGATCGTGTTAGAAAAAGTGGAGCTAAGAGTAAGCTTCGCAGGTACATAGCAGTGATTTTCTTTCTACTCCTGTCCCATGTTGTCTCCCTAAACAACATAACGAGATTCTGTCAGGATTTTCAACCCCAGTGAAAGATCCACAGAAGTACATGTCAGAGGACCACTGTCCTAAGTTGCAGACATCTTTTTTTTTTTTTCAGATTTTGGCTAATCAGCTGATCTTACTCTTTAAAATAGAAACTTCCTCTGTCTTAATTGAACTTACATTATTTTGAAAGAGCCTGGAGAACCAGGGTGGCGGGGCTTATGTGGCCCGGCCTCTGTTCAGAGTCCCGGTTTAGAAACCACAAGAAACGGCGATGTCCTGAGGGACTAGGAAACTTTCCATTGCAAGCGTGTTTAGCCACAGTGGAGCGTCCCTGGAACTTGTTCTTACTTTCTGGTGATGCTAACCTTGTGTGCTTTCAGACTGTATCTGCTTTGGGAGAATTAGCAGCCGTTCCTGCGCTAGAATTTCCCGGTGGTTGTGCAAGGATCTGTTTGTAAAATGACGCATAGGGCTTCCCGCCCTCCACTTCCCCTCTGTGATCTGGGTTTTTGGTCAGACGATCGGATAAGTTGTCTGGCCTCCGCACTGGAACCTGCAGGCTGATGTGTGTACCCCTGTGTGCATCTGTAAGCGCAGCTGGGCAGACAGTGGCTCTCTTCCTGCATGCTGTGTGCCTCTGAGATAGTCATCCAGTTCCGCTTGCAGCTGCACACGTCATTGTGCTGTATAAACAGCTCGTGAAGCTTGTAATAGAAGTCTATCCATGAGGCCCAGGAAAGGAGAAAGGTTCTTTCCCATTCCTTCCCTTGGTAGCCCAGAGACCCAAAGGATGTATTTGGGAGGAAATTTGGCTGTTTGACCAAAGCATAGCATTCCTGTGACAGTAAAACCAAAACCATGTCTGCCTTGAGACACTGGCAGTTTGGAGAAATTGTGTTATTTTAGGTCATTTTGGATTGGGGAAAGCTGTCTATTGATTTTATTTTATTATTTTAGATTATTTATTTATTTGGCTGTGCTGGGTCTTGGTTATGACATGTGATCCTTGACCAGGGATCCAACCCGTGGTCCCTGCATTGGGAGTGGGGAGTCTTAGCCACTGAACCTCCAGGGAAGTTGATTTTAAATTAAAAACCCAATTTTCAAGTATGGGGACACCTATGAAGTGAACTTGAGATCCTGCTGCTGCTGCTGCTAAGTTGCTTCAGTCATGTCCGACTCTGTGCAACCCCATAGATGGCAGCCTACCAGGCTCTCCCGTTCCTGGGATTCTCCAGGCAAGAACACTGGAGTGGGTTGCCATTTCCTTCTCCAACTTGAGATCCTAACCACCTGAAAACCTCTGGTTTTAAGGGAAGAGGCAGTGTAATGATTTTCCCACTGCCGCTGCCATGTTCTTTGCTTGATAGAACACAGTACTCCCTGTAGTTTTCATAATTCAGGAGTTTACTTTCAGAAGATAAAGATGTATTTGATACTTTGAAATATTAATTTTGTTGATTTAACACAAAACTGATGATTTAATTGCTTATCAAAGGTAAATAACCCCGTGTATTAGGACTGTTTCCATCATGGATGACAAAAGTCCACATCACACTAGCTTAGGCAAAAAAGGAATTAAATTGGCCTGTGTAACTGAAGTCCAGGAGGATTCGAAATACTCAGGGCTTTGCTTAGAGCTGCTGAAGGTGTCACCAGAATCGTCTCCCTTCGCCTTTCAGCTCTGCTCCCTTCGTGTCTGTCTGTCTAATGCCACACACGCAGGCTGACTTCCGTTGACTCAGCAGCCGCAGTGGGAAGACAGCCTCTCCTTTCTACAAAAGTACCAGAGTTAGTCTCCCTGTCAGACTTGGTCACATACGTCTCGGGGACCAGTCACCATAGCTGGGGGTGAAATGTATTGATTGGCCTGGCTGGGGCAGGAGCCCCACCTCTGCTCTCTATAACCACTGGAAATAGATGCTCTGAAATAGAGGAGGCTGGATCTCCAAAGGGAACAGAGATACACCCACCCAAAGAGTGGCCGAAACACGCGCCTGCTACTGCCAGTCCCAGAACTAGTTCTGTTTCAACATCTGTCATATGTGTTGAGCAAAAGGCACAATGTAGGAAATATGACCATATGGAAACGAGTGTTTTTGAAACCAGTTTACTAGAAGTAAACTTCTTCCTTGGGCTTCCTTGGTGGCTCAGCTGGTAAAGAATCCGCCTGCAGTGCCAGAGATCTGGGTTCGATCCCTGGGTTGGGAAGATCCCCTGGAGAAGGCAGCAGCTACCCAGAATACTCCAGTATTCTGGCCTGGAGAATTCTTGGGGTCGAAAAAAGTCGGACACAACTAAGTGACTTTCACTTCACTGAAAGTAATATTGGCACTTCAAAGTGAGGGTTCTCCTAGTGGACACTATAAATGTAAACCAAAGGGTTAACTGTTTAAGAATGGTTTTAAAACAAGCTTTGAAGCGGAAGGGGAGGGTGGGACGAATGGAGAGAGGAGCATGGAAGCATGTGCACTACCATAGGTCAATAGAAGCCAATGGGAGTTTGTGGATGCAGGAAGCTCAGACTGGTGCTCTGTGACAGCCTACACGATGGGATAGGGTGGGAGGGAGGTTCAAGAGGGAGAGGACATATGTGTGCTTATGGCTGATTCATGTTGATGTATGGCATAAACCAACACAATGTTAGTAAATAAATTTTTAGAAAATTAAAAACATGAAAAAACAAAAATGAGGGTCCTCTTTAATAAAATAGTCACCTTGGGAAGCATTTATTCCAACTTGGTGCCCTCTCTCAAAATAGTTTTAGTATTTTTCCTTTGAGACCTAAAGGACTCATGGCATATTCCTTGAAGTATTCTCAGTATTGGCACAATCTTGATGTTAGATTTAATTTTTTGAAAGAACCAAGCTCCATTTAAAGTCAAATCAAGAAATGTCACATTTGGGAATTCCTGGCGATCCAGTGGTTGGGACTCAGGGCTTTCACTCCGGGATCGGGGTTCAATCCGTGGTGGAGGACCTAAGATCCTGCATGCTGCGTGGCACCCCACCCCCTCAAAAAGAGTCACATTTGATCCCTAAAAATAAGGACTATAAATGTAAATCAAAGGGTTAACTGTTTAAGAATGGTTTTAAAACAAACTTTGAATCTGCATCCTGGAGAAGCATTCTTCCATTTCCCCAGGTATGTCAGATAAATGGGTAACCTCCAAAAATGAGTGTTTTAAAGGATGGTATTAGTTTGAATCTGTTATTATTTTTTTTTAATCTAAGATAGAATAACTTTAAATATTTCATTTGTCCTATTTAGTTTAACTTTCAAATTTTATGTAGCAGTCAGTCAACAAACATGGGTTATTTAAATTATAGGTCTGAGTCTAGTTGAATAAATTAAGTCATTCTGAGAAACTTGAAATTTGGCATTATGGAGCAAATTTTTTTCTTTCTTCAGTTCTCAACGTAACTTTTTTGATTAGAGACAGTCTTCCTACGACTCTGGAAGAAGCTGCCATTATTTCAGCTGCTTCAGAAGCCTTACATGACTCTAGATGTGTATGTGACTTCAACTAGTTTATTATGAAAGAAAACTTTAAACACTTGTCTGAAAGTATGTTTTTTTATTGGCTCGGGAGCTTGTTGCAGCATTTTGTTTTAGAGGAGTTAGAGTTCTCGTCATACGCCGCTTTTTCAGTAAACATTCTGAGTAATAGCACTGAGAAGGGCCAGCTGGGAGGCGAGTGAGGGTTAATGCTTGTCCTATGGAAACTGCTTCATGCTCCTCTTTGTTTAAACAAGTAAAAGAAATGTGAGCTTTGTGTAAAATAATCATTAACGTTTCTGGAATAGGGAATTTTTTACGTAAGATTTTTCACTTATGGATTCATTTCTTAGTTGCCTATTTTTCTGATTTCCTTTTATAGTGTTACCCTTTTCTTACAGTTTTATAATTAACACACCAACTGCACGTATTCAAAGGCCGTACTTGATAAGTTTAAACACACATGTGCACCCATAAAAGTCGCTCAGTTGTGTCCAACTCTTTGTGACCCCATGGACTGTAGCCCACCAGGCTCCTCTGTCCATGGGATTCTCTAGGCAAGAATACTGGAGTGAAAGCTGTTCCCATCTCCAGGGGATCTTACCAACTCAGGGATCGAACCTAGGTCTCCCGCATTGCAGGTGGACTCTGTACTGTCTGAGCCAGCCAGGAGGCCATCACCGTGACCCGGAACCTCTCACCATCCTGTGCTGAGTCTCCTCCACTCTGTGACAGTTCCTCAGGCTTTGTTTCATTGTCTTGACATATTTTTTAGTTTGTTTTAGATGTACAGACAAGTTGCAAGTGCAGTTTTTAAAGTTTCCATATACCTTTACCAGCCTCTTCCCTTCGTGTTCACGTTCCATGTGACTATAGTACGATGATCAGAACCAGGAAGTCAACATCAGTATAAAGTGTCAGCTAAAGACTATTGGAAAAGACGCTCATGCTGAGAAAGATCTAAGGCAAAAGGAGAAGGGGGCAACAGAGGATAAGGTGGTTAGATAACGTAACCAGCTCGGTGGACATGAATCTGAGCAAACTCCAAGATGCGGTGAAGGACAGGGAAGCCTGGTGTGCTGCAGTTTGCGGGATCGCAGAGTCGCACACCACTAGCAAGTGAACAGCAAACGACACAGACCTTATTACCACTTCACCAGTTTTTCTGCTCGTGTCTTTTCTCTGTTGCAGGATCCCTCCTTGCTCTCGCCCAACAGTCCTATCTTTCCGTGTGACCTTGACTTTTTAGAGTGCGGAACAGTTACAGTGTAGATGGTCTCTCAGTTTGAGTTCTCTGATGCTTTCTCGTTTGGGTGAGAATGACACCGCATGAGGTGCACCCTCTTTGCTGGTGGTGGTAACTCTGCTCGCTGTTGAGTGGTGGCTGTGAGATTATTTGTGGGAAGAAACCTTGGGACTGTGCACATAGCCTTTCTCTCATTATGCTCTCACCAGGAATTTTAGGGGTCACAGTGGACTTTACTGTGTGTGATTGCTGTGGTGTTTCCCAAATGGTGACTTTCTGTTTCCATTCTTTGTGCTCCACTTATTCATTGAAATTGTAGTTTGTCAAAGAGCTATTCTCTTATTTACTTAGCTGTTCAATTATTAGATTGGTGTGGACTCATGGATATTAGTTTTACCCTGTGGGTTGTAATCATTACCATCTTTATTTCTGTAGTTGCTAAGATGGTCCCGGTTTCAGTCATCGTTAGCTCCTCCGAGCTGAGTGCTTTTGAAACGCTCCTATCATTTTTTGAGCACTTCTTTGTTACTTTCTGGCACTGGAAGATAGTCCAGGAGAATCTACTCTCTTTGCCTCAACCCTGGAATTATTATTGTTTCTCCAAGGGAGCTTTGGAACTGTGGTGTTGGAGAAGACTCTTGAGAGTCCCTTGGACTTCAAGGAGATCCAACCAGTCAATTCTAAAGGAAGTCAGTCCTGAATATTCATTGGAAGGACTGATGGTGAAGCTGAAACTCCAATATTTTGGCCACCTGATGCGAAGAACCGACTTATTAGAAAAGACTCTAATGCTGGGAAAGATCGAAGGCAGGAGGAGGGATGACAGAGGATGAGATGGCATCACCGACTCGATGGACATAAGTTTGAGTAAACTCTGGGAGTTGGTGATGGACAGGGAGGCCTGGCATGCTGCAGTCCATCGGGTCTCAAAGAGTCGGACACGACTGAGCGACAGAACTGAACTGAAGGGAGCTTTGGTTTCTTTGATTGGAGAACAGTGTCTGGAAACAAAGATCTGGTCCCTGGGTACGCTCACTGGTCTGAGGTGCAATTGCCTATAGCTCCCCAGCCGGCAGAGCTGAAAGATTCACATGTATAAGTACCTGTATCTGTACCTGCCTGTAAGAACTGGGGGTTTGCAGCATCGCCGCCCTTCCAACCTGGCACCTCAGGGCTCATCTCCTCATTGCAGCATCTTTCTCTGACAGTGAGCACCATGGCTTTCATTATCCACAGTAAACAACATGTTTGTTCAGTCCTAGAATACATATAAAGGAGTTTCAGGATTGTGAACCCACATCTCTGTGATTAAAAAGAAATCACTAACTGCAGTATCTGTTCAGAGGTTTTTTTCTGCCTTTAAACCTAGAATTCTATAGTCCGCATACTGTTCTCCAAAGTTCCTTAGATTCATTTTGTTCTTCTTCTTCCCTTAAACATGGTTATGTTATAACAAGCATTGACAACATATGTCAACTAATATTGTTTAATACGATGTTGCTTATCCCATCATTTGGTTACTCCCAGGAAGATGGAGCTGGAAGTGAACCAGGCTCAGCTGTGGTCGGAAGGGATCACTGGTCCTCAGTGGAAACAGCCAGTGGACCGTGCAGTTGTTCCCACCACAAGGGCCGTGCAGAGCTAAGGACACTGAGCTCATAGATTGTTCCAGTTACGTCTATATTATGCCTTTGTGTGTTTGTCTCTATGTCTCTGAACAGTCTAAAGCCAGAGTTCACAAGTTATTGGTAAGAGTTTTGAAAGTTAGTATTTATTATTGTAAAATATTTAAAAGTATTCAGAACCTACAGATAAACAACTGCATTATTTTTAAATGATATAGCAGTATTTCATTTATATAAACACGCCTCACTTTGCACAGTAATACAGTTAATGAAAATGGGCAAGCTGAAACCCTGCACATTTAGTCAGTAAGGGAAGTTAGGGTTTGTCCATGACCTCTATAAGCTTTGGTCAAAACTTGCCAAAACTCTGTGTTATAAATGTACAGGAAAATGAAAAATGGTAAAATAGTACTTAGTGTACTGCAATTCCAAACATGAGAAATAATGAGAATTAAGTGTCTTATTTCTTCACAAAACACTCATCAGGAGTGGTGTGAACAGCTCTTGCCTTCTTGACGTAACACTTGCACTGTGGAACTTCTCATTGTCTAGCAGTTTGCTCTGCTCCTTTCTGAATCTGCCTCAGCTTCCAGCTTTTGATCCTTTGGAATTGCCATGCCCCGAGGCATCTCAGGGAGTTGCTTCGGCCTGAAGGTTTTGCCCGTGTCCCTTCCTCTCCCTCTGCATCCTTTTGTCTCAGCCCCTTCCCTCCGTTCTGGGATAAGCTCGCCTCCAGGTTCCTCTGCCACACGTCCTGGGTCTCTTGTTTGCATGCTTGGCTGCTGCTTCTGTAACTGCTGATGTCTGTTTTGGTTTCTCTCCCAGCGCTGGTACTGTTTGTTTCTTTAACTGCACTTTGGTCCTGGCCAGTGTTCTCTTTCCGTTGTCCATTTCATAAGGTGTCAGCTGGGTTTGTCACTGGGAGACCAGGAGGCAGCCCAACCATACGCTTCGCCGCCTGTGGCTGAACTGAGGGACAGATGTGCTGGGACTGGTCACTGACAGGCTCTGAAGAAGCGACGTGACGAGCCCGTGGTCATGACGGGCCTCTGCTGCTTCTGTCCAGTCACCCCTCTGTATCCACGGGTTCTGCATCCAAGGTTTCAACCAATCATAGATCAAAGATACTTGGAAAAAATTTTTCCAGAAACTTCCCAAAAGCAAAACTTCATTTGCTATGCACTGGCAAGTGTTTGCATAGCATTTATGTTGTGCTACGTCTTAGAAGTAGTCTAGAGATGACTTTAGAGTACGTGGGAAGATGTGGGTGGGTTCTGTGCAAGGATGACGCCCTTTCCTCTGTAAGGGACCTGGGCGTGTGTGGATTTCAGTATCCGAGGCGAGCCTCAAGCCACTCCCTGTGGTTACCGCAAGATGACTGGGTGACTGTAGACGGAGGGGCTGGTGGTGAAGTGTGTGCTTCCTGTAGTCACATGATCAGCACAGTCTGGGAGCTGAGGCTCGTGCTGACCCGAGTCTCTCACAGGAGGCCTGGCGGTGCTGTGACTCCAGTGCAGGTCAGTTGCTCCGTCGTATTTGGCTCTTTGCAATCCATAGACTGTAGCACGCCAGGCTTCCCTGTCTATCACCAGTTCCTGGAGCTTACGCAAACTCATGTCCATTGAGTTGGTGATGCCATCCAACCATCTCATCCTCTGTCGTCCCCTTCTCCTTCTGCCTTCAATCTTTCCCAGCATCGGGGTCTTTTCCAGTGAGTCAGTTCTTCACATCAGGTGGCCAGAGTACTGGAGTTTCAGCGTCAGCATCAGTCCTTCCAGTGAATATTCAGGACTGATTTCCTGATCTCCTTGCAGTCCAAGGGACTCTCAAAGAGTCTTCTCCAACACCACAGTTCAAACGCATCAATTCTTTGGTGCTCAGCTTTCTTTATAGTCCAACTCTCACATCCATACATGACTCCCGGAAAAACTGAAGATACTAGATGGACCTTTATCGGCAAAGTAATGTCTCTGCTTTTTTGATATGCTGTCTAGATTGGTGATAGCTTTCCTTCCAGAAAAATGTGGTGACATCCAGAGCGGCTCAAGTGTGTGCTGACAGTGACACTTTCCCCGTTTTATGACATTTGGGAAAATAAACTTTTAAAATTTGTTATG